>NC_141623.1:18598166-18695296 GCF_047967505.1 Dipteris shenzhenensis | reverse complement strand
TACCCGTCGTAGACGGGTCATGCTACTCGTTACTAAAAATGGAGGAATCCCTGAGCTTGCGCGCTCTTCTTTCGTCAATCGTCCTTCAATTATTTTCACCATTCGATCCTGGCCTGTTCAAAAATGGGCAAGAAATCTTCCATGAAGGATATCCTACTTGTGGTGAGGCACTGGTGACTGAAAGAACGAAATGAAAGGGATTTTGACGGGCACATAGAGGCCATGTTTTCACAGACCCGTAGTACGGATGCCTCAGAAGTTCAAAGAAATTGGGCAGCATTAAGAGAAATGAAATGTTGAATGCAACAACCGTCCGTGCAAGATTTAAGAGAAATGAAACGTTGAACAACCGTTTGCCCATAAGATCCAATGAACGAAATCATTCCGTAGATCCAACGATCAAGATTGCTCCAATCGTCCTCCCCCAAACCTCTCCTTAATAGAGAAAAAGATGCTCCTGAAGCTACGAGTGTAGCAGATGCTCCTGAAGCTACGAGTGTAGCTGAAGGTTCAAGATCATCCAAAATAAAATGACAATCATATGGAGCGTAGAATGCCAATGAGGCTCAACCTGCGCAACAAGTTTTAGCACTAAATGAGTAGCCTCGCTAGGGGCCTCCTTGCTCCTCTCTCTCTCTCTCTATATATATACATCACCAAGTTGATATAATTAAGAAAGCGTAAGGGAGGTATATAGAGATGGTGTATCAACAATGACTCTACAAGAGTCCCTCTAATAAAACAACGAAGGACGAAAAAAATTTGTGTGCTTTTCTATATGTTTTTGCACACATAAATCTCTCTCTCTCTCTTTCTCTCTCTCTCTCTCTCTCTCTCTCTCTTTGTGGTACTAAAGAGGAAACCATATTTTCATGTGTGTATGTGTGTCTGTGCACACGTGCACATGCGTGCGTGCGTGTATGTGCATGCATGTATGTGTGTCTATGAGAGAGAATTAGCACGTATATATATAAAATTTAACACATGCTCATGTTAACTTATAAACTCTGCACATACATTTAAGTCTATGGCCAGTTATTCACTACTTCTTTATTGAGCTTATTGAAATAGAGAACAAGACTATTGCAGAAGGTCTTTATGTGTAACGTATTATACTAATCAAGCATCTGTTGGTTTTCAATAGAAGGGTTAGTGCCAGGGTGGGTCACTAAGCATGGATGATTTTTTCAAGTTTGTTTCATTAAGAAGCTAGACTTTTATATTGGCATTGAAAGTTTGTATGCCGTAATAAATATAAATGTTTGAAACATTTGCCAGAATTTCAAACTTTTATGCAAAAAATTTAAAGTTTTGCCAAGATTTACATTTTTGCCTTCAAAATTACAAAGAATATTTACAAAAAAGTACTATATTCTACTAACATTGTGAAGCTAAAAAAATGATCTTGAGAACTTTCGCAAAGATTTTATATTAATATATAAGCATAGCTTCAATAAAAACATCCATGTCACCAAGAAATATGTAACATAGCACGTGCGATATATGGAAGGATATTTATATTTTTGTGGAGCTACATAAAATATACATACATAAGGGCCTTTTAAATTCAAAAAGTTCAAATTTTTATACATAAGGGATAGTTTAATCATCTTAAAATTTACAGAAGGAGTGTGTATAGGTTTTAAAAATGCATAGGTAGGGGTTTTTTTTAATACCCCTTGATCATACGTGCTATATGGGTCTCTCTCTCTCTCTCTCTCTCATTTTTCCATTTGGGTATACATACATGTGTGTGTGTGTGTGTTAATTAGCATTTATATATGCAAATGTTGACATCTACACGTACTGCAACTCATGCTTTACTCACACATTTAAGATAGCATGTCATTCACTACTTTCTTATCAATACTATTTTCATACATAAGAAGACTAGTAGCAAAGAAGATCATGTCGAGTTGGACGATGTACAACATGTTTTATTGTTTAAGCACTTCTTGGTTTTCTATAGAGAAAACATGACATTGCTTGCTTCTAACTATCTATGAGAAGAAAAGCCTAGAAAGACATTCATCTATAAACTTATATTTACATTACTTCTAATTCCTTCTATCAAATCGATAGGAAAACAATGATATGGAAAATTTTGTAAGTTACTTAATCATGGTACAACTTTTCAAGTAAGAGGAAAGTACTACTACTCTATACCATGTAAGCATAGAAACTCATAATGCAATAAGACTTGTTTAAGGTAGGCCATCAATTCTTGTGACATTGATAATATTACCGCTTATTAGTGTGTCATGTACCACTTGGAAGACAAGCAAAAATACACGATGTTGTTGTTGATGCCTTCCAATATATTTGAGCTGCAAATAACTGATTGTTGTGTGGCGGTATGGTCCAACACAGGGTAGCTAGGGTAGAAGAAATAAAGAAAAGTTCTCATCAGAACAATTATTTTAGTCAACTAGCCAATGAAGTCATCACAATCAACTTCTAAAGAATTCAGGTTTGCATCTATTAGAAAGCAAAAAACATGCGGGCAAAAGTTTCATCATCAACCATGTTGAAACTATTGAATATTAACAACATATGATTGATTTCTCAAAAAGTAATATAATAACAATTGAGAAGTGACCAAGAAACCTTTGGTATATGCCTAGTAAAGTGGTTTGTAATGTTTTCTTGTTCATCCCTTTAGTTCCAGCATGCCAAGGTGAAGGGAGGGTAAGGTGAATGATTTGAGGCAAGGAGAGCATCCTTGAATCTTGTTATTTTAGTGGATGTAGTCCTTAAAGGGAAGGGAGGTCATTATTTCATTAAGGTGGAGGGGTTACAAGACAGAGATTAGGCCCTTCTTCAGACATATCTACGTAAATAGGTGAACATATTTGAGATTGAAGAGACACTTAGTATTTCACAAGTGAATATTAAGAAGCATGATAATGTGACTGATGAAAAAGGGCTACTCAAAGGGAAATATAATCACAATTCTATGTGTGCAGTATCATAGGAAATGGTTAAATCTACAGTCATAAAGCTAGCCAAAGGTGGTGTTTACTTGTTCTTTACAAGAAGCTGGATCTCTTTACAAGAAGGATCTCCTCCTTTGAATCGAAGTTCATTGGAGTAGGTGGTGTTTACTTGTTCTTTATAAGAAGACTCTTCTCCTTTGAAGAGCATAGGGAGTAGATGCAATATGAGTATGAGGCACTTGTTCATGCTTTCACTACACAACTCTTGGGTAAGAGATGCAATGTGTGTAGAAGAGTTCCCCAGCATGCTATTCAACCATATCTTTAGGATTTCAATCATGGTATTCTCCTAGAACTCATCCTTTAGTATTGATGCATTTCTTTTCCATCAATACCTACTATGCAATTCATTCCTTAAGTTGTTAGGATGCTTGCATGATGCACTATATTCCTTGGCTATGTTGTGGGAAAAGTTTTGCTAATGCCTCCCTCAGCCAACCTACCTCAAGAAGCCAAATGTTCTTGGACTCTTAGAGATCATGCTTACTAATCGATCTTCTTATAAATATTTTTCTTTTGATAATTATATGCTCAATGCATCCAAACCCTATTGGAAGAATTGATGTGATCTTATATATATATAAGATACATGCATTCTTATGTTTATATATAAAATAATATATATATATATATATATTCATTTAATTCACAAATGAAATTTGAACCGAAAGTTCATAATTAAAAATGAGATTTTCAATTCCAAAACACACACACACAGACACACAAGATCACATGAATTCTTATATGAAATAGCAATTTGTATATATTCATTTCAAATTCACAAATAAAAATTCAATCTAAACTTCATAATTTTAAATGAAATTTTAAATTTAAAGTTTGAAATTCTAAAGAGTTTGAAAATTGAAATTTGAACCAAATCTTTACAATCAAAAATTAGATTTTTAAATTTGAATTTTGAAATTCAAAGAGCTTGAAATTTGAAGTTTGAAATTCACAGAGAGAGAGAGAGAGAGAGACGTCATCATAGCTATGAGAGTGAGAGAGAGGGAGATAGAGAGGGGTGTGTGTGTGGTTGTGTGTGTGTGTGTCCATCAGAGAGAGAGAGAGAGAGAGAGTGAGTGAATGAGTGAGTGAGAGAGAGAGAGACTTGGAAGGACAAAGACCTTGATGAGAATGAGGATGACACATGAGGTCCCAAGGCATACACCAAAGAACCATGCAGAGCATGGAGGCCCAAGCACTTAGTAGATCATGCTCAATAAATCCACATCCGAGCCTTGAAGTAGAGGACGAATGATCATGAATCCATAGCAAGGTACCTCAGAGACCAATCCACAGTAGAGCAAAGGATTGAGAGGAGGATGAATTCATAGTGTAAGACGGAAGAGATGGTCGTAGAGTGTGATGATAGAGTTCACCATAGACTCACTTGCCTCCTCCCACGATCTCAGAGCCCTGGGGATTAGTAGTGTACAAGTCCCAACCTAGAGCACATCCCATAGCAAGTCAGAGCATCCCACACCATGCGTCCCACATAGAACCTCCCACATTGCACCCTTCTATTGTTCCCTAAGCCTAAATAGGGCATGCCACAATAGAGTGTATAAGCATAGAATCTGGGGAGAGCATACGGGCAAAAGAATCTAGAGGTAGAGCTCGTCACACTAGGGCGGTGAAGGTCGCATAGATGTAGATACTAGGGTTTCTTATCCTTTTGATTTTTGTTCATTTAACTCACACACTCATAAATTTACTTTAACCCATTGTTTTAGGTCACATGTTAGCCTTTTTACTCATAGTTAGCTTTTCACACACACAAATTTTAACTTTTTTTTTTTGGGTGTGAAAACACAACACCTCTAAGATCTCACATTTCACACACACACAAACAATTTAACTAACTAGTATTAACTAATTAACTAATACATACATACATACATATATACAGATAATTAGCTATGTATGTGTATTTAATTACATATAACTAAATAACTAACTAGTTAAATACTAATTAGTTAAACATAGTTGGTTAATATTAGTTATATGTATTGGTTATCTAGTTAGTTGATTCATAGTTAATTAAATAACTAGTTAGTTAGTTGTATGTATTAGTTAGTTAGTTTAAATACTTATAAGTAAACTTGAGATTGAACCTCAACATTGTTAACTAATTAATTCTAATACATAGTTGGTTAGTTACTTAAATACTAGTTAGTTGTATATATTAGTTAAATACTAGCTAGTTAATATCCTATTTATATAACTAATACACAAATATGTATATATTCACACCCACACACACACACACACACCAGGGAGGTCACTAAGAAATACATAAGATAGCACACGCGATCAATGAAAGGGGTTTTATATTTTGATGGAGTTACTGAAAATATACATACATAAGGGAGCTTTTAATTCAAAAAGTGAAAATTTTCATGCATAAAGGATACTTTAATTATCTCCAAATTTACGAAAGTGGTGTATATAGGATATTAAAATCTGTGGGTAGGGGTTATTTTTAATAGCCCTTGATCGCATGTGCTATATTATGTGGTTTATACATAGTGGCCCCTCCAAACACACACACACACACATGTTTTTTTATTAGATATAATATATATTATGTATTATGTATATTCTCTCTCTCTCTCTCTCTCTCTCTCTCTCTCTCTCTCTGATCTGTGTGTGTGTGTATGTGTATATATATATATATATATATATAAAGTATATTATTATATTATATTATATCATTATCTATCTATGTTGCATTCCCCCTCACCATGTGGCAATGCCATGGATGCTCTCTCTCATCCAAGCCTTCAATTTTCATGCATACCTCCATCGTCGTTATTCCAAACCTCCATAAACCTCCATGTAGAGACCTCTCCTTAATGAATAGAAATAAAATAAAGCATATTTGGGTCAATGTCATTTCAAAATTTGCACACCAAAATCCTCTCTCATTCACCATCCACTGATTAGAATATTGTGAACCTCTTCTCCTGTGTTCAATGTGGGGGTTAAAGGCCACTATACCTTAACCCTGGTTATGTACAATATTCAAACACATATGTAAATGGATGACATAGAAGATTAGGGTGTTTTTCACCCACCAAAACTTATGTGTCTCTCTCTTCTAGCTCTCCCATAACAACACAAAGCACCCATAGATGTGCACACAGACACGTTTCCTTAACTGAAAAAGAAACTTATGGGTGCGTCTATTTGTGTGTTTATAGACCTGCATCTATTTACATGTCTATAGATTGGCCAGATGCGCCTATAGACGCACCTATAGATGCACCTATAGATGCGCTTTTAGACGCTTTATAGAAATAAAAAAACAAAAAGAAAGATGCATACATAGACGCGCTTATAGATGCTTTGCAGAATGTTTTTTTAAATAAAAGCAAAATTTTGTGTGGTTGATTAGAATGCTATGTACGTTGTGTATGCTATGTGGTTACAAGAATCCCATTTTCACATTGTGCAATTCAATTCTTACAGCCAACCACATTCTAATTAGCACGATTCCAAGCACGTCTATAGCCGATGATTGCAATTCCGAATAAAATATTACAACTCCAAAATGTTTAGTTCACAAGGCATTCATTGATAGAACGTTGCACAAGGAAATTGAAAGCCAAAAAAATAAAAGGAGTGTATATTAATTCATAGCCCAAAAACTTCTTGTATGTATATATAGCACGAAGCCAAGCCACATTCTGTGGCTTCAAGTACAAAAACTAAGAGGAGTGTATGTACAAGAGAGGCACAAAGCCAAGCCAATGGCTTCAAGTACAAAAAAGAGTAGCTAGTACTACTTCTACAACTAATCTAAGTTCTTTGGGTCCTCGGTTCCTTGTTCGCTCCCTTCTTCCTCATCTTCTTCCTCTTGATCATCCCTAGGGCCCTGTAAATGAGGGACAACATGTATCAATGTATGAAAAATCAAATCTTTATTTATAATATTCACATTATTTAATTATTTTTAAATACCTGGGGGGCGCTCCAGTAGCCCAGATATACTGCTCCTCAGTAATCAACCCATCATCATAGAAGTGCCTCCATGTATCTCCTCTGCAATGGTGGCGGTGGTAGGCTATCTCGACAGGAGTAGGGTACTTGCCCGCGATATCAAGCTGCAAGATGAAACAATTTGCAAAGAGGTTATTACAAAGAAACAACCTCCTAATAAACCACATAAACAAAATATAGTTTGATATCGATACTTAGAAATTGGGCCTCCCATAATTCAACACCCCTTGCTCCAAAATGCATGTTTCCATATTGCTCCATTTGGATCCTTCGTGCCTCCATGTGCTGCAGACTGAAGTCTGCCTTCGCTGCCTTCATTGCTTTCTTTTACTCATGCTTGTGAGCGATGTGAGGTTGGCCCCTTGATGGTTGACCTCCCTCTCTTCTGGAAATCTCAGCTAGTGCTTGCCTCTTAAGCGAAGATCTTTTATTGGCAAGTATCCTAACAATCTTTGACATTGCCCATTTATCTAAGAACTGAACATTGGGGGGATTGGGATACCTAGAACAAACAGCAGTGATGGTCTCATCAACCAACTTTTTTGGCTGCTCTTTGTAGTGAATAAAGCAATCTCTGTAGTGGTTAGCAATTACAGAGTGCATGAAGGCCATGATGTCCTTCCCTCGTGCATCCATTAAGATGCCTCCTGTCTGAGTGATACTTTTCTCAAGTTTTGCTGCCTTTGCTGCATCAGTGGCTTTCTCTTGTAGAAATGTCACTTTTTGAGACATCTGCTTCTCGTATTTCTCAAAAATCCCTTTGAGGGTAGATGCCATCAGGTGCATTGCAATTCCAGTAGAATGAGATGACAATTGGGATTTGCCATCCATGCAAATCTTCAAGTTGGTTAACACGCTCTTGGAGATCATCCTTGAGAAAGATACATCACGTCCTTTCAGTTTCTCTACTGCTCCTTGAACTTGCCAGAACTTGTGGGTTCCTCTCGTATCAGGAAAGAAGTGAATGGTCTTCTTTAGTACATCTTGGAGGTCTATTGGCAAGCTTGAAATCTTGACTCCACCATCTTTACTAATCTGAACATTGGGATATACATCTAGAATATCCTATCTCTTCCACTAATTCTCAAAAAAGTGTGCTTGCATACTGTCTCCAAAAATTCTTAAAGCCTTTTCAATCACGTTTTCATTGATGGTAATCTTCTGAACTTGATAGACTAGTTGCCCCTCCACCTTCACCTCTTGCACCATCCTGGTGAAGTTTTGGAGAGAATCCAAATTGGGCTTTTGAATAGCGAGACAGGAGCTCCCATATGTCATGATTTCAAGATCAAGGGACAAGGGGCTCTCGCATTGTGCTATAGAGGAGGAAAGATTCCCAAACTATGTAGGGTCCATTACGAGAGCGGATAGAAGTTGCAGGAAGAGTGCAAGGAAGAAAGAAATGCTGAAGAGGGATAGAAAATAAAGAAAATGGAATAGTAGAGGCTTGAGATTGCAAGGGAGAACAAAATGTTCGAGAGGGATATAAGAGGAAATGATCAAGGGAATGGAATAGCAGTTTGTAGCCCGACTACACTATCAAGGTGAGAGCCACCATGGTAGTTGTAGCCTGACTACTATCAAAGTTAGAGCCACTGTGGTGGTTGGCCCAAACTTTGAATAATTCAAGGCGGCAGTACTGAATTGCATGGTAATGAATGATTAGAGGTGGTGGCATCTAAGATTTCCAGCCACGTTTGTGGTGGCAGCTAAGATCCATTGGGCTATCAGTTAATTACCAGCCACTGCAGTGGCCCACAATTACTCAACTTCCACTTACCACCACCGAGCTTGCATGCATGATTGTTACGAGTGCAGTAAATGATGGTACTGAGGGATTAGAGGTGATTAGGCTTCATCATTTACTTTTGTGGGAATTACTACCCGATGGTGGTGGTTGTCATCAACCATGTCTGTCGTGGCTACGATTCCACAATGCCACCACTCACCCACCACCGCACTTTAGCATGCATGATCACTATGAGTGCAGTAAAAATTACCAGTCACTGGGCTCGCATGCTTAGTAGAGAACTAGAGTGCATGGTAATGAGTGATTAGACATGGTAATGAGAATTACTGGCCCAGTGGTGGTGGCTCTCATCAGCCACGTCTGTCATGGCTAAGTTAATTACCAGCCCCACTAGAGTGGCACCACATGGCATCTTCTTCATGATTACCAGCCCGTTTGGGGGATTCCACCTTGGTGGCTTGCAATTAATATGGATGGAAACCTGGGCTCTAGGAACTGCGGTGGCTCAAACTTTATCATATATATAAGTTCCGTGGCATTTGGCATTTTACTACATTGCTCTGATCCACCCATGCTCTGCTACTTTGCTCCACACCCCTCCTCTAGCTCTTTTCTGCCCTTGCTCTACTTTTCTCCATGCTCCCTCCTCCAATTCTCATCCATTGCATTTTCTCCCTTGCTCATCTTTTGCCCACCACTCATATTTAGCATGCCTAGTTGGTGCCCCCCTCAATGCTCTGTGATCCCAATAATATCGGCCTTCTCATATAAGATGATTGTGTTGCACTCACGTGGAGTAGAAATGCTAGCACTAGTGGAGACCCTTCGTTCCCATAGGTGACTTCCCACACATTTGACCGTCATCACCTTAGATAACATCCTCACAGAGGGCCTCTTTATGGTTGTGTTGTATGGGTTCCCCCTAGATGTCAACGAAGGCCCCAATATTTTCAGAGAAGAGTACTCTTGAATTGCTGGGGGGGCCATAATCTGGCAATGTGCACAGTCTTTGGCCTCTCCATCGTATCCTCCGTTGGCTCCCTAAAAATTTTTAATGCAACAAGCTAGACTAGTGGAAAAATAAGTTGTACAAATTCCCTCTTGCTCAGACAAGGCTCTCAGCAATGGCTGGATGTAATCTTTAGGGCGAGCTTGACGATCTTTTGGCTCACTGGATGTAATGTTTTCGTCTGTAAGGCATTTATGTAATCTCTATTTGTTCAATTTAAGGCTCTCAACACTGTTGTTAACTTTTATGTTTGTATTTGAATGGTTATGGCTACCACCTGTAATCTTTTATTTAAGGCTCTCAGCAATTGCTAAGTTGTTATAAATGTAAGATCCTCTGTTCAATTTTTGCTTGGACATATAAGTTCATAGTTTTTATATAACCTGTTATTGGACGTAAATGTACACCTCAATCTCTTTTGCTCAATTTTCACTCGATAAATTATACATTTGCCATCATTATGTTTACTATAACAAGGACTAAAATACTAGGAAAGGACTATTATTTCCTTGGTTTATGACCAAAATACCACTAAAATAACTCCAACGACCCCACCGTTGTGGTTGCATAGAGATACATCTAGAAAATTTTCATAAAATGCAATTGACAATATGGACCTTAAGGGGTTCCCTTTACAGGCAAGGGCCATATCGACATGCCATTTCTGTCCAATAGCATCCTGGATATTGTATAATGCACGTAGATATGGCCGTTGCCCCTAAAGGATGCCCCTCAAGGGCCATATCGTCAATTGCATTTTGCTTGGTTGCACAACGGAATACATTTTTGTTGGTACAAAAATATATAACTCCAAGAACCAGTGCAGTGGCTTTCATAGATCTCCTCCTGTAATACGTAAAAATAGGTAACGGAGCTATAACTCCAAGAATTTAGTGTGGTGGTCTCTCTAAGACAACCTTGAATACTGGGCGATGACAGGTGGTCAGGCCAGAGACTACACTGAGGCGATGCTTAGAATGATAGATTATGTCTCATTATTATGCCAAAAACCAACATGGTGGTCTCACTAAGCCAACCTATGATTTGCATGGGATGCGATCAAAGAAGCGGCAAAAGGCTACATGATGAGAGGTGGTCAGGCCAGAGAATGCATTGCGGCAGCATTCAGAATGATAGATTGCATCTAATTATTATGGCAAGAACCAGCGCGGTGGTCTCTCCAAGCCAACCTTCAATTTTAATGATCTGCATAGGTGCGTGCCCAGTGACTGGTGGCAAAGCTACAGAGCAAAAGGCTGCATGATAATAAGTGATCAAATGGCATAAGCCAAAGACTGCATGGCACGAAGCAGTGCAGAGATGCCATGTGTCGAGCTCCTTCATGATGTCGGGAAAATTTTCGATGAGAGCATGGATTCACACAAAATTCAAATATTCACCCAAAAGTGCATCGCGTCACGGCCCCAAAATGGCCCCGAAAATAGTTCTGCGATTGGCTAAACCCAAGTTAATGTTGACCCTCCGCCCAAGTCCTATGACCCCACTTCCCAGTCTCGTAAGCCCACTCCCTAGTCCTGTGAGCCCACTCCCTAGTCCTGTGAGCCCACTCCGTAGTTTTGTGAGCCTTCTCCCAAGTCCCAAGTGCATGAGACTTTCCCTCCTGATGAGCCTTTCCCTCATCCTTCCCCTCCCCATGAGCGGACTCCCCTAAATGATCAAAACGTGTTTGAGTCTCTGATATCAAGAAGCTTTCGGATAGGGGTCAACAAATTGCAAGAAAGAGCACAATGTTTGCTCTCCCAGTGATAGCACCCATCGTGGACATAGATCTTATGCCCATGCATAGGGCAAAGTAGATGTCGAGGAAGCCCCATCCCAAAAAAGGTGAAATCTCAAGTCATCCACGAGAGGAGGATTGGAAGGAGGATCAACATAGAGAAGAGAAGCACAAGAAGTTAAAGGTAGACAAGAGGTTGTGGAGCCATGTTCGGGTACCTATACGGCCTCCACAAAGAGTCAAGAAGCCATACAGAGAAAAGCCAAGAGCGAGTGTGATAGGAGTATACTAGAAATAGCATACACTAGAATAAAAGCACATGACACTTGGGAAAAAGAAGTAGCTTTTCAATAGAAAAAGCATCAAATTGTTGATATTTTGGGAGAAAATCACTACGAGCTTGTTGATCACGAAACCAAGATATTTTTGGAGAAAAGCACTATGAGCGTGCCAATCAGCACAAAAAACAACGTAACTTTTTGTTCCAAAGTCCGATCGAGGTGTAAAATATCTCAAAACAAAGAACACGATCAGAGCTATGATCTGCAATGCCATCCACGATCGCCTTGCCACTGATAACTTTCTCAAATTTTCTCCATAAGGCTTTAAAAAGCCACATCAAGTTAGAGATGTTAAAATTGACAAGAGAAAATAATCGATGAGATACTGAAACAGCTATGTAATGAAATCAACAAGTAATACTTCTTATCTTTCCATGTTAGAGTGAGCATACAATAGCAAGACTGTTTTTGCTCTAATATCATGTTGACAGAGAAGAAGAAGAGATGATAGATACACCTGTTGAGAGGAAGAGAAAGAGGAGAGAGACAGATACAAGAGTTACTCCCAAGGAAGTGATTCTATTCATAGATCATAGGCATATATATAGTTGAGGACTAGGTTGAGTTAGGGCAAGCTATATATACCTCTAACAACACCAAATAGACTCGCAAAGACTGATTTGTGTTGATCACAAGTCACACATATATAGGTGAGACCTAGTTCAAGCTAGAGAGAGCTATATATAGCTCTAACATACATGTTTTGCAAACCCATGATCATGCATCAATGCAAAACATTTCTTTAAAGTTGATACTTTTCAATGCATGGAATTTGGATGCAAAAGAATCTTTAATAATTTTCAATGCATGGATGTAACAAATGCTGTATAAATCCTAACAAATAATGAAAATATTATCTCCGTTTGATGTGGAGATTCGAGGGAACCTGGATTTAGGTCATGGTTTCAACTAGCTTGTTCAGGACGTGGGAATAGCAGCCACATCCTGGACCAGGGCCCTTGGAGAGAGGAGGAATTTTTAACTCTTCTCAATCCAATTTAGGTGGAAATGAGCCCGCCAATGCCCATGTAACATGGGCTGATAGTATTGTTGATGATAATATGGTTCTTAGCACCGGTAATATATATGCTTATCGGTGATAATATAGGCTCTACTAGCAATAACAATCTAGTTATCAACAATATTAGTGATATTATTGCTGGTAATAGTTTTATTGGTGATAGTATTGGTTATACTGATGGTAAATTTGATACTACCATTGGTAGTTCTGTGTGGAATTACTGATGGTAGTTGTAGTACTACCACTAGTTGGTCAATTGCCAAGTCAAGGTCATTGGATAGCGCAAAGGTATGATTGTTCCCATGATTTTATGTTATACATCATCACAACACATGATCAGACAAAAAACAGCGTCATTACATAAATATGCAATCCGTGTTAAGGAAATTTGGCACAATTTGTGCATTCTTACATATGTTTGAGTTATCTATGAATACATTTTTCATCATACACAAGCTAGGCATTTGTGGTTCAAATTAAAATTCTCTTTTCTATCAACCTCATTTGAGCAAGTAGAACTCATTGCATCTATTGGTTTCATGGTTTCTAACCATTGAATCATTGGATTCATGTTTAGATTTTCTTTAGCTACTAGATCACCTAAGGTACAATTAAATTTTGGCCAAGTTTCGTTTATTTTCATGGTATGTAGTTGATCAAAAAATCATGGTTCAGATTTAATGTTCTGTATATTGAAGGAAATCTACAAGGATTCATAACGTGATTCAAAAATTGCATGTTCAAAGTTTGTGATAAAATTTTATGCCTGAGTATGAAATGGGAAATTGTTGAGTTTCTTGCTGAGTTGGAGCATGATTTTTTGGGTATTTTGGAATGCTCAACTTATTAGTTCTTTGCACGACTTGTATAGGTGGAGATGGCTACATTGATGGAGTTATGGAGGTCATCTATAGAGATGGCCACATTCATGGAGCATCTCTTCATCCCCTGTGTGGTATTTGCAACTCAAACATCGATCCCCATTCCTCTACCTCCAAAGGTTTCCAAGCATCGATGGTGACACATGTCTACAACTCATGAGCTACTCTCTCTTCCATGCTTCCATGTATCTTCCCTTCTTCTTATTTTTGAGCATGGCTAATAGGTTAAAAATGAGTGATTGGTACTAGTTCCATTCTTCACAAACTCGCATCAATTAGAATGGTACTGATGTCATTCTCCTTGTGAGTTTCTGTAGAATGGCACTAGAATTAATCTCATCTAAATGGCACAAATGCTATTTTCTATAATCTAAATTAGATTTTCATTTGTATCAATTGCATTTTAGGACCTGTACAATGGCACTGGTGCCAATCTCCAATTGAGTTTGTGGAGAATGGATAGCATTGGTGCCAATCTCACTTGTGTCAGTCACATGGAGAATTCACCAATGCCATTCTAGATGAGATTCTAGAGAATGGCACTGATGCCAATCTCCATGTGAGCTTGGCATTAGTACCCATTTCCATTTTAAAATGTGTGAAAAAATGGAGAATATTTATGTCAGTCACATGTAGATTAGCACCTGTTCCATTCTAAGTGAAAAATGTTAAAGATTTATGAGTAAGGTTTATGTCAAAGTTGTCATAGATGATGGTTGGAGAATGGCACAAGTGCTATTGTCAACAACACCATATGATTATGTGAAGAATGGAACTAGTGCCATTCATCACATCATATGTGGAGAATGGAACTAGTGCTATTGTCAACAACACCATATGATTATGTGGAGAATGGAACTAGTGCCATTCACCATCATCTATGACAAGTTTGACATCTAGAGAATGGCACTGATGCCATTCTCTACAATCCATGTGATGAATGGCACTGGTGCCATTCTCCACAAAATCATGGAGGATGTCCCCGGTGTCATTCTCCACAAACTATCATAAAGGATGCACCAATGCCATTCTCCACAAAATCACATGAAGATTGGCATCATTGCCATTCTCCAAAAGATCAAATGAATTTTTGGAGAATGGAACTTGCGCTATTGTCCACATAAGATCATATGACTATTTGGAGAATGACACCAATGCCACTAATCACATGGAGAATGGAACAAATTGCAATAATCTATGCTGCACTTTGCCATATGGTATGGTTTCAATATGCTTTTAAAAACAAGAGGCTATATTGTGGACTACCGAGGTAGTAGAACATTGGATGAAGATGGGACCACCCAATCCAAGCATTGGACCCCATCATGACACATGGAGTATTGCAAATTTCCAAGACAAGTGGATTCAAAAAAAATTTAGACAAATCTACATCAATGTATATGAAAGGAACCACAACATAATGATGTGGCAATGTACTTTGCCAAATTTTTGTACATGCAGTTCATCAAAGGCATCCAAGTGGATTTCTCCTCTTATAACGACACACATACACATGGCTCTATTGAAGTCACAATTGCATAGTCACCATTATCTTAGGCATTAGAGGGTGCATATGGGACATAAGAGCAACAAGTGGCAAAACTATGTGAAGAGAATGTATCTCAGTTTGAGGAAGTTCAACACTTGGAAACCATAAGACCACTGACTAAGCCCAAGCTATAAAATTATATTGTTGCTTTACAACCCAATTGAAGAACCTCAATGACGTACACACACGATTGCAACAAGAGATGCATGATGCACATGTAGCAATGCTCTAGGATATGGCATAGAGGTGCAATTAGTTGTTTGCCAACACCCATCTCCACAACCATATGTCATGGAACCACTTCCCTCAAAGAGCTCAGATAATTATTATGCCCTATATGCCATTGTTTGCTTAGAAATCAACTAGCTACTATGTTTTACCTTGGAGCCATAAGTTTCATATTTATAGTGCTATAGTTTACTTGCCAAGATGATCTACATGTCCGCATTGTAAAGGACAACTATCTATAGCATTTTACATAGTCTTGGGCTTAGGACTTGTGTATGGCAGAGCCATGATATTGAGCTCTTTTTAATATGTAATGATCTATGATGTATGTATATAATACTATGAGTGAAATATATGTTCCTAGGTATAGAAATGTTTATATCTATGACTGAAATATATGTTCTTTTAAGTTTATGAACTCTTTCAAGTTAAACTTACACTAGTTTATATGGATAGAAAAAGATAGGTTCTTTCAAACTTATGTTCTTTCAAGTCATATGGTCACAAGTATGAATAAAAATACAACACTAAATCAAGAATAATTTGCGAGTGAAATTTATAGATAAAACAAATTAATCTAAAGAAATTTATATAATAACATAATTTATGAAACTTCATCCAAACTACTAAACTAGAAATCCTAAATCACAATTGCGCCACTAAATAAAAAAGAATTCGGCATCTACAATTAACATTTATGGAATAAATGAAATTGTTACATTTGCATTCCATTGAATTTGCATGGAATTTGCTAAACTAGCAATCCTAAATCAAAATGGAGGTTGCAATCCCATATTATAATCCTAAACTGTAAATTAAAATGCATTTTCCATGTGCCATTGGAATTAAGACTAAAGCATAAAACATTGTCCATAGAAATTAAAGAAGTTACCCTACCTCAAGGGGTGTACTACTAAGAAACCCTATGTATCACGTGCATCCGAGGGATATTCAAAAAAACCCCTCAGGTAGAATTTTCTTCTTGATAAAACACCCCTCTTTGCTTAAGAACTAAGTGATTTTTTTCTTTAGTTGAATTAAAAAACCCCTCCTGTTATTGCAATTCTGTTCAATTTTTTCTAAAAATTAAATTAAAATATCCCTCCTTTTGAATGCATGTGGTACACTAAAATTTTGTGAGGCGAACCTCCCAAGTACCATACCATGGCTACTTATTTGCAATTGCATAATAAGATCTCTCTCTCTCTCTCTCTCTCTCTCTCTCTCTTGTAATTAAAACTAATCACAAAAATGAGCCAAATAGAATGATAGGAAATGAAAGAAACATCACTCTGCATAGTCTTCTTACATCATGTCATTGGATAGGCTCCCATTGCGCATAGGACAATGGGTGTTATTACAATATAGGACAATGGGTGGCATTGCCCATTGGCGTGCTCTTGATCAAATGATCTTGGTGAAGGGGAACCTTGATTGGAATTACCACCCAAAAGCCTATATAATTGTGATGAGGAAGAATTTAATCTTTACATCCCAAGCAAGACATTCCATTTAATGCAAGGAAATATTCAAAATGCAATGAGACATTCCAAATGCAAGGTATCGGAAGTAGAATGCGATCCACCAGAGACACACAAAATACAATCAAACATTCAAAGTACAAGGCAACAGAGACATTCGAAATGAAATAAGACATTTGAAATGCAAGGTAGGAGACTTTCAAGCATGCAATTCAAGCATCTGGTTCAATAACATCATTCTGGCCATCATTAGTGTCTTCATTACCAGGAAAGCATGAAAGTTGATTTTTTTCTGACTCCTCTTTGTTGTCCTCCTCCTCCTCCTCATATGTGAGATTTTCCTCCTCCTCCTATTTAGGTTTTGGGACTCGCAATGATGGGGCTGCTTTGTCTTGGATGGAATCAGGCTAGATGTAATAGATCCATTTTTTAAATTGCTCCTTGTATGACATCCTCCAATGCTTCCAACATTTTGTGATTAACATAAATGTACACAAGCTTCTTGGCTTGATCCTCTAAGAGTAGATTTTTCAAAGTACTATAGATGCACTTGTAGCAACTTCAATTTCTTCTAATCCTAAGTCGGAGCATATTTGAGACTCATATTCTCATATAAATTGGGCATAAAACCTCAGGTGTCATTGTTCATCCTCCACCATTTCTAGGTAGGTATACTTTTTGCCAATGCCTATGCATTGCTTGATGCAAATAACCCCTCCTTGCACATATATTTATCTAACTTAATATGGCGCTTTTCAAACTCATAGTTACTAGTAATGCACAAGTATCTCTTTAACCTTCATGTTGCACCACTTGTGGTCTAAGAGATACCCAACACTATGCAAGGGATTGTGAGCTTGCTCCCATCATGCCCTAAACGATTGCCACAATTCCTTACGTTTTGAAGCATTATATGGTATTCTCTCATTCTCTTTCATTGGATGAGTAGGGGGACTCTTTGCAATGAGAGATTTCTCAATACTCCATAAATGCATCCAAGCTTTTCCAAATGTTGGAGCGTTTGAGTCCAAATCCCTAAGTCCATACAAGGTATGTTTCATCGCATTTGCAGCATCCTCAATCTATCTACATAATGTAGGTGATCGCAATGCATCTTTCATGTCTTAAACACATCCTTTATTGCCCTATCTATCATAGCTAACTCTAACATACATCATTTGAATTTATCACAATGGAACATCTCTATAAGAAAATTCATGTTCTTCACCAAGGATTCCAACATGTAGAAATCTGTGGCAAATCTTGTGGTTGCTTGCAAACGTAACATACTAGATCCATCTCTTGACATGAATATCACTTCCAAATGTAATTTCAATCGTATCAACTACACAATATCTCAAGCCTCATGCATAATTTCTTTGAACCATGGCACGTGTTTATACCAATCTTTCAAGGAAAGATTTAAATTGTGTGTGCATCCTCATGCACAATTTCTTTGAACCATGACACTTGTTATACCAGTCTTTTAAGGCAAGATTTAAAGAGTCTATGAAGCATGTAGAAGTATATAAGTTACTATACTCCCTCTGCAATAATATACTAGCTTCTTATAACTCTTGGCATTGTCCATGATGGCCTGCACAACCTTCTCAAGGCATATCTCTCTTATAACCCTTGGCCCTACACTGGATGTATAGGTACTAAATTTCTTACGCCATGTGGAAGGCATCACCTACTATGAGGAAGGCCTCCACACGGTCATACAACCATCACATTTAGTAGGGCATGGTGTTTTGTGCTTGTCCTGTTGAGAGTTCACGCTCAACATCATGTGATCATGTGTGCATAGCACCATCACGTGATCATATGTGCATAGCACTAACCTTATAGAGTGCTATAAAGGAAAGGGTTAGATCCCCTAACCCTAACCCTAAAAGGGTTTGTATATATTCTATTTTTTCAACTAATTCTAGTGTACAGTTAGTCATTTGTGGTGTGCTCTCTAGCTGTGCCCTCTCTCCTCATCTCCACTCTTCTCCTCTCCCCTCTTCATATTTTGTCATGGTATCAGAGCTTCCTTGTCTTCCGTTGAGACATTGCGATTCTTGAGAGTGTGAGAGAGATTGTGAGATTTGAGAGTTTTTTCTTGAGTGATCTTCTCTTCCGTTGAGAGAAACTTCCGTTCACTTGAGAGATTATTCCGTTCATTGTGAGATTTCATTCATCAGAGATTTCCGTTTGTTTGAAAGAACATCTGTTCTTTCCATTGTGATTTGAGAGTGAGAGAGGTGTTTTCTTCTTTAGAGAAGTTCTTTGTAAGGTTCATTTCGAGATCTCTGAGAGAGAGATAGGTGGGAGGATCCATCCAAACGTGCACTCCCAGCTCTCGAGCTTCTTCAAAGGCTACTACAGGTGCAACTACTCCATCGACATCTAAGGCCCTCCAGTGATTAGGAGCTTCGATGTGGCTGGCTGACCACTGGCTCCTACGCTACCTGCGCTCCAGACCACTTCACAAAGCAGCTCTCGTGGCCTCCATAGGCAAAACATTGCCTTCTTTCTTGCCAAAGATACCAGCGTTGAGGAAGCGAATGAGCTCCTTCTGAAGCTGCACTCCCTGCGAAGTTCTGCGATGGGAGTTCCGCGTCTGAATTGTCAGCATCTATGTTCTTAATTGCCAGTTTTTCCTCTGTCTCCCTTCTAGTCCCTCCATTCTCCAGATATGCAGCACTTCCTGGCAAACCTCTTCTCCTTTCACGATCATCGGCGTAGCTTTTGTTTTTTTTGATGAAAAATGCTTACGTTCGCGCTCGTCCAATTCTTCCCTGAGATTTCTTTTGCGTAGCTCCTCCTGAGTATCTTGGCCCTCTTTCCTGGATTTGAGATTGGTATGCGAGGCGAGGTCACGGGAGGAGAATTTCTGCGAGGGACCGAACATGCGAGTGCCACCTTGTTCCTGGCCACCTTTGGCGGGAGCCCAGGTGTGGTACTTCTGGCGATAATCACCTGATGAAGAAGAAGAAGGCGAGATCAGAAGCGAGGCACCATAGCCAGGGAGCTCAGCTGCTGGAGAAAACCGCGCCGTGATAGCCATAGGAGCCGACGCGTCGTGATAGCCATAGGGAGCCGACGAGGGCGTGGGGCGAGCTGCGTGGGGCGAGGGACGAGAGGCGAGGAGAAGAGAGTGCCAGAGAAGAGCCTTTATCGCATAGCTCCAAGGCTCTAAGCCCCAACGTCTACGCGGACCAGCTGCTCCAACTCCTCAACGAAGCCACAGGCCTCCAACGCTCATGCGACGGAATCACGGACGGAATCGGCATCTTCGACAGAATCTTCGAAAGATTCCGGTAGCCCTCCTATCGACACGTGGCAATGACATCTTATCTGGCCACGTCAGCAGACTCCAGCATCTGCCATGTCACCATCTTATCATCTGCCACGTCATCAGCCAATCCTATCTGCCACGTCAGCAGTGCCACATCATCACCGACTGCCACGTCAGCACCGACTACCACATCACCTGCCACGTCATTAGTGACACATCATCAGCCACATCACCTGCCACGTCATCAGTGACACGTCATCAGGCCACATCATCTGCCACGTCATCTGTGCCACATCATCTGCCATGTCACTTGTGCCACGTCATCTGTGCCACGTCATCTGCCACGTCACTTGTGCCACGTCATCTGGCCACGTCATCTGTGCCACGTCATCAGTGCCACATCATCAGTGACACCTCAACACTGCCACCTCAGCACAGAGCTTCACTGGCACACCTCTTGCTAAGCACAGTGCCACATCATCACTGCATGTGACTCACAGTGACACATCATCATTGAGCACCATTTGCACTCCTTTTGCCCCTCCACCTAGATCAAGTCATATCTCTTGATCCAGGAAGAATTTGAGGGTGCTCCAAAAAGGAAAGTCGCTCGATTTTTCGTGCTCTACGCGCTCGTTACATCACGCGCACATTTTGGTGCAAGTTACACTCACATTTGAGCCTCGCCGACAAAACCACTTCCTTCACACACATTTGCCTCTACATTGACGCATCTGACCCAGCACTTAAAAAGAACAAAAGAAAAGGAATTATTTGCTGCTCTTTCATCGATCGACGGTTGGTTTAGATCTAGATCAGAGTAGACTAGATCGCCATAGAGGGGACGCTTTGAATTCCCCAAGTTGCCAACCTAAGCCATGCCCGAAATTCCCGACTAGTACCTACTCGGAGTCAGTCCATACGCTCACATCCGATTTCACATCATTGCATTACCTGAAACCTTACGTTCATCAGTTCAGTGAGCAGACTTCAGAGTTCAGAGGCATTGCAGATTGATTCAGTGGGCAGATAGCACTTGATTTCACACACACATGCCACCATTGTAAAGCCTATTTGGCTATCTCACGGCATCGTGCACATCATTTTCAGCCTTGTAAAGCCTCTTGGCTATTCCCGGCATCATTGCCACAAGCCTTGTAACACAGGTCAGATCTTATTTACTGCAGTTCTATCTTCACCGACGGTACAGAGATTTCACTTGGCATCTTCAGTGTATTTGCAGTTGATTCATACAGAGTTTTTTCAGGACACTTTTGAGTACATTGTTTGCACCATGTCGACTAGCAACATCAATCTGGAGGCATCTGCTAAGTTAGACAACAACTCCAATTACGGTACATGGAAATACCGAATGGAGACCATTCTTGTGCTTCAGGACAAATGGGAGTATGTTGATGGATCCATACCTAGACCATTGGCCGATCCAGCCACCAGTGGCTCTACTCCATCTGATGTCACAGCACCAGCAACGGGATCTACATCGGGATCTACATCTACACAAATAGTTTCCGCATCAGTAGCAGATCTTGCCATTGCCCGAGCTCAAGCAGAATGGGATAAGAAAGACAAGAATGCCTATCACCTGATCAAGCAGAATGTGCAAGATGTCATGCTAGGACAGCTCAACACAGTCAAGACATCAAAAGAAGCATGGGATATGTTCGCAGCTCTCTACGAGTCCAAGAACACATCCAGGATTCTCACCTTGAGAAACCAGATCAACCAGAGTTTCCGCAATAGCAATGAAACCGGTCATGCTTATGTACTCCGCATCAAAGACTACAACAATCAACTTGCAGCAGCAGGAGAAACTATGAATCCCGCAGAAATGGTTCAAGTAATCCTGAATGGACTAGGAGAAGGATATGAGAATCTGGTCCAGAGTATTGCCATCCAACGGCAAATTCCAACACTTGAAGAACTTCAGTCAGTTCTACTTGGTGAAGAACTCAGGACTCAGGCCATTCAAGCACGTAAAGGTCATTCTAATGATCAGGCATTCACCGCTTCAGACAGAAGCAGAGGCAAAGGCAGAAACAAAGGTAAATCATATCAGAAAAGTGGTCAAAATCAAAGTCAGAATCAGCATCAGCATCAGCAGCATCCTCAGCAACATCAAAATCAGCAAAGAGGAAATCATTCCAACAGAGGAAGATTCCAAGGACGAGGGAATGCATCCACCAATGTGTCAAACATTCAATGCAACTATTGTCACAAGTTTGGACACTATGAAAGAGATTGCCGCAAGAAGCAGTATGACCAAGGCGGTCAATCCAGTAGTAATCGAGGGAATTCTCGAGGAAGAGGAAATCATCGTGGTGGACATTCTAGTCACAGTCATTTTGCAAATGAACATGGCAATATGTTTCTTGCAAGTGAGGAATTGCATCAGACTGATACAATGCACCTAGACACTGATTTCAATCCCAAAGAAGATTTCAGCTATCAAGTCGACCAAGTGGAACAGGATCCTTGGTACATCGACAGCGGTGCATCATCTCATATGACAAATCATCAGGAATGGTTCACAGAAATGAAGCCATTAGAAGGTCAAAAGAATGTCATCTATACAGCAGACAATACACCGAATCCGGTTCAAGGGACAGGTGTTATCCCTATGAACAATTTCACTGGTACAAAAGGATTAGTCAAAGATGTGCTCTATGTTCCGAAGCTCAGCAAGAACCTTTTGTCAGTAGGTCAAATGACGGAACACAACTACAAAGTCATCTTCGACGGTGATGAATGCACTATCAGAGACAAATCCAAAAGAGGTCAGCTAGTAGCAAAAGGTGTCAAGGAAGGACGCTTATACAGGATGCTAGCTACAGTACCAGATAAACATGCCATGTCAGCTCAAATGCAACAGATGCCACTATCTGCAAAATGGCACAAGAGATATGGTCATGTCAACTTCAAGTACTTGTTAGATCTAAGGAATCAAAATATGGCAATTGGGATTCCGAAGCTACAGTTTCTTGGAAAGGTTTGTGCAGCATGCTGCTTCGGCAAACAAAAGCGAACCAACTTTGTCAGAAGTACCTCTCGTGCACGAGGTATTCTTGATTTAATTCATACAGATGTATGGGGTTATGCCCAGACCCGCAGCATCAATGGTTCACTTTATTACTTGACCTTCATCGACGACTACAGCAGATATTGTTGGGTCTACTTTCTGAAAGAGAAATCTGAAGTGTTTGCCAGATTTCAAGAATTCAAAGCCATGGTAGAAAACCAAACAGGCAGAAAGATCAAGGTCATGAGATCAGACAGAGGAGGTGAATACATGTCTTCAGCATTCATGAACTTTTGCAAAACTCACGGCATTCGAAGACAATTCACATGTGCAGATACTCCTCAGCAAAATGCAATAGCTGAAAGGAAGAATGGGACTTTAGCAGACAGTGCTAGAGCAATGCTTAGTGAAAAGCATCTTCCGAATCAGTATTGGGCAGAAGCAATAGCTACAGCTAACTACTTGCTTAATCGGCTTCCTACCGAACCGATACAAGGTATGACTCCTTATGAAGCATTCACTGGACACAAGCCACGCATTGGGCATCTCCGCATATTTGGTTGCATAGCATATGCCCACATACATGATGATCATCGCAGGAAATTGGATGCGAAGTCACGCAAATGCATCATGGTTGGCTACAGTGAAGAAAGCAAAGCATACAAATTGTATGATCCCATCAACCGCAAAGTCATTATCTCCAGAGATGTAATCTTCGATGAGGAATCAGAATGGAAAACCTCACCTACACAGGAGATAGAAGCATCGACTTCACAGTCATCTACAGAATAGGTTGATGAAGAAGAGCAAGAATTGCCACAACACCCCAATCAGCGTCACAGCAGCTCAGACGGTCTACTAGGGAAAGCAGACCACCAGCCAGATTGACATATGCTCAGAAAGGCAAAGCAATTCAGGTGGAAACCACCAACTATGCTCTTATGACTACCATCATGGCTACAGAAGAGCCAGTGTACTTCGAAGACGCAGTAGATAAGCCAGAATGGCAAACTGCTATGAATGAAGAAATGGATGCTTTGTATAAAAATAACACTTGGGAATTATGCGACCTTCCACCAGGAAAGAAGGCCATAGCCAACAAATGGGTATACAAAGTGAAGTACAATCCAGATGGCAGTATTCAGAGATACAAAGCCAGATTAGTTGCAAAAGGATTTGCACAACAATATGGCCAAGATTATGATGAGACTTATGCTCCAGTAGCAAAGATGGATTCCATACGGTTCTTGATATCACTAGCGACACTCAGTAAATGGAATGTGTATCAGCTCGATGTCAAGAATGCATTTCTCAATGGTTATCTAGACGAGGATGTCTACATGCAACAACCAGCTGGTTATGTTGAACCAGGACAGGAGAACAAGGTTTGCCATCTCAAGAAAACTCTCTATGGCTTAAAGCAAGCACCCAGAAGTTGGTACAGCAGAATTGACAAGTATTTTGCTGATCTGGGATACATGAAGTCCAATGCAGATCATACTCTCTACTACAAAGTTCAAGGGGAAGATATTACTATTGCACTTTTGTACGTAGATGATCTGATTGTGACAGGAAGCAAGGATAGCTTCATCAGAAAGCTAAAACAAGACTTATCTGCAGAGTTCGACATGAAAGATCTTGGACTTATGCACTATTGTCTTGGAATTGAGTTCTGGAGAGATTCAGATAGCACATTCATGAGTCAGCTCAAATATGTTGACAGTCTCCTGAAGAAGTTTCATATGGCAGATTGCAAGATTGCAGCCACTCCCATGGAACAGAGTTTGAAACTTACTAAAGATTCAGAAAAGCCTACAGTGTCAATGACAGATACTACAGGCAACTCATTGGATCTCTTATATATCTGACAATCACACGGCCAGATATTTGTTATGCAGTAAGCTCACTAGCACAGTTTATGGCAAATCCAAAACAGTCTCACTGGAATGCAGCCAAAAGAGTCTTGAGATACATAAGAGGTACAAGACAATTTGGGATAGAATACAGAGGAAGTCATCCATGGTTGCATGGATACTGTGACAGTGACTATGCTGGAGATCATGAGACCAGGAGATCGACACAGGGATATGCATTTTTCCTTGGTCAAGGTGCTATATCATGGTTGTCAAACAAACAGCCAACTGTTTCTTTGTCTTCGACTGAAGCAGAATATAGAGCACTCACTACAGGTGCATGTGAGGCTATATGGCTCAGAAGACTATTGTCAGAAACAGATTACTTTGATGAGTCAAAGCCAACAACAATATACTGTGATAATCAATCGGCTCAAGCATTGGCCAAAAATCCAGTATATCACTCCAGAACAAAGCACATTGATGTCAGAGAGCACTTCATCAGAGAAAGAGTGTTACTTGGTGACATCATACTGCAGCATTGTGATAGCAAAGAAAATGTTGCAGACATCTTTACCAAACCACTCGGTAAAGAGCTATTCGAGAAACACCGACTAGCTCTTGGTTTGATGCAGAGGAAGGACATTCCCATTAAAGGGGTGTGATGGAATGTAATGCTCAGTCCTTCTTCGATTCCCCAGAATCATCATCTTGAGGGAAGGCCTACTTCATGATGTTGATCTTGAGGGAAGGTGTTGAGAGTTCACGCTCAACATCATGTGATCATGTGTGCATAGCACCATCACGTGATCATATGTGCATAGCACTAACCTTATAGAGTGCTATAAAGGAAAGGGTTAGATCCCCAGAATCATCATCTTGAGGGAAGGCCTACTTCATGATGTTGATCTTGAGGGAAGGTGTTGAGAGTTCACGCTCAACATCATGTGATCATGTGTGCATAGCACCATCACGTGATCATATGTGCATAGCACTAACCTTATAGAGTGCTATAAAGGAAAGGGTTAGATCCCCTAACCCTAACCCTAAAAGGGTTTGTATATATTCTATTTTTTCAACTAATTCTAGTGTACAGTTAGTCATTTGTGGTGTGCTCTCTAGCTGTGCCCTCTCTCCTCATCTCCACTCTTCTCCTCTCCCCTCTTCATATTTTGTCATGTCCATCCATTTGAAGAAATTATAAATCCAGTATTGTGCAACTGCTCAAAAATACTACAATTTATGTGATCTTTCTCTTCTAGATGTGTGGCCTAATAACATTCTATGCAATGTGTGGTATGAAGGGGGCTTGAAGCTTGATTGATAGTTTGCAATGTTGCTCCATGAATCTCTCATATCCTTGTTATCTAGCAGACTAAATGGATATCCTAAACGTAAAATTGATCTCCCAAGCATGTATTGTGCATTATCCAAATATTGAATCCAAATTCTTTCAATGATCATTGGTTTCTTGAAACTGTGAGTTGCAATTATTGATCTAGATTCATGAGGTAGAGATAGTCCTTAGGTAGAGATGCATCTTCCATATTACTAGTTCTTGGAAAATTTTCATCTTGCATAATAGCAGTTCCTGGAAAATTAGCATCCACAAATTCTACTATAGATGGGCACCCAAAAAATTGTACTACATCCGTCACCTTATGTGCTTGGAGATTCTAGTCTGTTTATAGAACTTGCACCATGGCCTTACCAACATGATCTCCTATGGATTTTGGTACATGACTTTAACTTCTATGTCAAGGTCAAACCTGCTACAGTAGCTCTTGGGGCCCCACAATGTTAAATGTTCATTTTTCATTCACTAAGAAAGTGACCCCTTATGCTAGGTGCTCCCCCATATTTTTTTATTCCACAATATTTGCATTTCCACTCGACATAGTCACGTACATTCATAACCCATTATGGGCCATGTGATTGATGCTTTTCAACTTGTGCACATGAAATGCCTCTTTAAGAGGATTGTGAGATCTGCATGAATGCTCTTCCTATACTTTGATTGAAAATATCATGGGGTGGATCAAGCAATGGACCAATGTACACTTGATGATTCTTCCCAAATGTGTGTCCAAGTCTAGGAATATTATCATTGCATTATTCGATGCATCTCAAGCTTGTCTAGACACAACTTGTATTGATGTGCATGAAAAATTATAGTCCAATACATTTTTGATTGTGTATTTTTAGTTGCTGCTCGTAATCTATTTTTGGTAACAACATTGCCATCTTGTCTCCCCCTTGTTTCCATGCTTTATTGGCACACTAGAAGATAATTAAACTCTCAGAACTCTAAACTTTAAATTACCAACTCAAGACTCCTCAATGATAGTCTAATTCATCGACACTCATATCCATGCTCCATAAGCTCCCCGAAATGCAGGGAGTTTAAATACACACCACCCCCATGAGACAACATACACTAGCATTCATTAAGAGTCACATTTGTGGTCTATAATTTTCCCAAAACTCAAAGTATTGGAGTGTGGACCATGCTCACAAGTGCAATGAATTCTCACTCACCCCTCCTCTCTACCCGCCCCATGACTTTGATCGTGGTTCACGTCTATGTCCCAACTTACCAAATGGTTTATTGAGGCATGAACCACAATCTCATTGAATTAAGTGCCCCTCTTACCTCTTTCTCCGAAATGCAACTACAAATTGCATGGGAAGATTTAAAAATTTATAAAACAATACCGCTAGTAATAGGTGTACTATTAACTACCTTATCATTGATAATGTTTGTATTGTTGGCAATAATACTCCTGCTAGTAATAGTACTTTCATTAACATTAATATTACCATCAATAATCCTATCCTAGTTTCCCCTGAATTTTTGGTAACGATGTCATGATCATGTTAATTTGATGCTATCTAGGAGTAAAACTAACCCATGTTATTTGTTCATTAATTGAAACAAGAAAATGGGAATGAAATCCCTATTCCTTAGTCAAATGTATGCAACAAACCACAAATTACTTCATATTTCCTTAAGGATAGATGTGCAAGAAAAGTTATGCCAAGACATAGATACAACTAGAGAAGGTCTACAGAATCCCTAAATAAATGTAGGCTAAACAAACTGGGGTGACCAAAAAAGTTGAAAGGCAACATTAGGAGACTGAGGTAGTAACCAAGAAGTACCTACTACAAAATTCAACCATTGATGCATCACATCAGCCAATAATGAAGAAGTATTTTCTGAGGGAACTAACATCATAATCAAGTGAAATTAATGAAAGAGATGAAATTTCCAAGAGAAATGGCATCATATTTAATTGAAAGTCATGAAAAACGTTATTGGAATGAAATTACAACAAGAAATTGGTAGGCTACAATATTGGCTGACATTATTGAATCAACAAGGCTATGATAC
The DNA here is from genome assembly GCF_047967505.1 of Dipteris shenzhenensis. Lineage (NCBI taxonomy): Eukaryota > Viridiplantae > Streptophyta > Polypodiopsida > Gleicheniales > Dipteridaceae > Dipteris > Dipteris shenzhenensis. The sequence continues at coordinate 18,666,730 of NC_141623.1, read as the reverse complement.
TGAATCCATCATTCATATCCCTATTCAAGAGAGTATAACTAAAGTCTTTGGAGATTCGTATATCGAGAAATGTTGTGACAAAAGTAGCCAAAAAGGCAAATGGGAGGTGAAAATTGATGACAATAAATGACCTGCCAAACAACAAAGATGACAATAGAAAAATAAAGGACTTGTAGAGTCTTTGTATATCTTTTTTGTTGATTATTGCAACAACACTGATGTTATAACATATATGCATATTAAAGTGCGAGGTGTCTATTGGTGGACATTCTAGGATATGTGAGACATGACTACAAAGATGGAGACCCATCATTAATCTCGGGGGGGTCACTCATCATATGTAACCCTATCACGTGAGTTCAATAGAAGGAATTTTTTTATTTCTAAAATTTACAGAAACAAATATACATAAGGGACTATTTTAAATAGTTTTGGAAAAAATTTATAGATTTGTATAGAAAAGGGGTACATTTTATTAATGAAATTTTTTACAGATAAGGGACTTTAAATATAGGCCTTGAACGCACGTGATATAGAGGGGTTATACATAGTGACCCCCACGAGTCATTAATTATCATGAAAGTGTCACACAAAAATTTGCAAAATCATAATTTTGGGAAAAAATGAAATAAAAAGCGAGTGATAACGTGCATCCAATTGGATCAAGGCAATGTAATTAAAAAATGAATACCTAAGTTTGGAAAATGTAGGAAAAGTAAATGGCGGTGTGCCTTTAATTACAAAATAGTAATAAAATAGAAATATAATTATGTCCGATATACGATCACTTCCAAAGTGCATAATGAATGAATATGACAAAAATCAATAGAATTACAATACTCTAGTTTTAATAGTTGAATTGTATAAAAAATATATGATGAATAATAAAGTCAAATAACATATAAATTTTTTACCAAAATATTAAAGCCATTTTACCATAAGACCATTCTAGAAGCATCAGTACAACATGTAGGGAGCTTACTAATGCTTCCTAGTAACGTCTCATAGGCACAGACACAAAAATCCTTGGTACGGCTCGCGGGTGAGGAGAGGTGTCAGTATCAAAGATGGTGACAAAGTAATTTTAGGTGTGATTATGATAGTTGATAAAGGAGTTGATATATATCAATGCCTATATCTACTATCATATCGGCACTTGCACCAACTTTGTCACAGTCATTGATACCAACCTTGGGTTAAGTTTTCCATACCGACATTTTTATAGAACATCATTTTCAAGGGGACCCAAAATAATTTTTGACCACAAGTTTGGTCATTTGAAAGATAAAAGATAAAAGAGTATCTACACCAAAATTGAGATCAAAACGCTCATATATATATTTATTTGGGTCCATTTACTAAGCACTTTGGATTCTATGGAAAGCTAGAAATAGAGTCTTTGGCGATCCTACTTTTTCCTCTTTCCTTTTCTTTAGAAGTTCTCTACTACAATCTTTCTATGATTATCTGCAAACTCATTATCTCGACTATGATGTATGTTTGGCATATATGCAGATCTTTAATTGATGTACTTTTGAGCTCCTCATTCTGAGGTAGCTATTATGTAATATAAAGCATCCAAAGTTTTCACCCAAAAAATGTGTGTGTGTGTGTGTGTGTGGAAGACTTTACAACACCCCTTTGCATAGTGAAAAGACAAAAGAGCGAAGCTAGACAATGAAATAGGACTAATTAATGGAAATTTTATACAAGTCGGTGAAACCCTGATTTAAAAAGGAAACTAGCAGTGGGTACTTTTGTAGAAAATACTTTGTGGAAACTCTATGGAAGTTGAGCTTGTAGAAAATACTTTGTGGAAACTCTATGGATGTTGAGCTTGGATAAGTCCTGGCAAGCATCACTTTTATTGAAGAGGGGAGTCTGCCTACCTGCCACCATCTAATAAGCAAAATAGTGAGAACCAATTTTAACTTTGGTTGGGAGGAAAAGGAAAAGATTAGGAAAAAATTAGGGGAATCATTTAGGAAAGAAATTATAAAAGTAGAAAATAATTAGGGAGAAATAGGAACTAAAAGGAAAAACTTTACGAAAAATTGGTCATCTTAGAAAAAAGTAGAGGAAATTAGTAAAGAAATTAAATGAGAAACAAGAATTTAGACTAAAATAAGAAAAAATCAAAGGAAAAAGGAAATATTTAGAAAAAAAAATTTAAGGAATTTAGGAAGAAAAAGAAACAAAATTAGAAAAAAATTAGGAACAATAGGAAAAATAGGGGAAAATGGGAAATTTATGTGGGGGTTAAAGGTCACTGTGCCTTTACCCCGATTATGTACAATACTCAAACACATATATAAATGAATGAAAAAGAAGATTAGGGTCGTTCCAGCAGAACTTGTGGCTCTCTATCTCTCTCTCTCTCTCTCCTTCTTTCGTTCTTGCTTCCGTTGAGAGCACTCTCAACTAGTATCAGAGCCCGGGTGATCTAGCTGAGCGTGCGTGAATGCTTTAAGCTCAGCAGCTCTGTGGGAGGAAGGAGAAGCTCTGTGGGAAGCTTTGTGGATGACTTTACTTGCATCCGAGTGTGCAGAGACCTTGGAGGAACCTTTGGAAAAGTCACTTTGGCTTTGTGAAGTGGTTTTGAGAGCCTGTTAAGTGTTTTCAAAGAAAAAGTCGTTTTTTGAGCTTTTCCCTGTTCCGTTCGATGACAGAGACTCCGTATTGACTTGTAGAGGCAACTATTGCTTGCTTTTGGTGTCCACTTCACTTTAGGAGCTTGGAAACACCTTCATTCTTGAATCTGGATCATTTCATTGGATTTCTGACTCACTATGTCAGTTTTTGTGTTTTTTGCCCGGGTGTTGGAACTCAAGTTTGGAGCAACCATTTGTAGATCTATCAGTTCCGATGGACTCAAGAGGTCCTAAAACTTCTATGTTGCTCATCATTTGCACTCTGGTGGAGTTTACAAACAGCTCTGTTTCCAAAAATATTTTTCAGTCCGTGTGTTGGACCCAGTGATTGAGACCACGGTTTCCGAAACCGTCTGTCCCATTGCATTTCGGATGCCCAAAAACCCCTACCTGTCAGTTCTTGCATGATTCGGTGGAGGATTTTAAAATTTATAGATCTCTGTGTAGTCGATTTCGTCTCTCTGTTATGCATTTTTCATTCTAAGGTTTTGAAACCTTAGATTTATGCCACATGGCAGTGGATAAGTGTTGACTCCCATTTCTCACAAATCGGTTGGGATTTTGGAGTTCTAGCAGAAGAGAGATATTTGCAGATTTTCTTGCTGAGTCCGATTATGCAATGGCGCCCATGTTTTGAGGCATCTCAGGTTCTATTTTCAGTAGCGGTCATTACCGTGGGACTATGATTTCTTGAGCATACCTTATGTAGATCACTCTGGTTGTAGTTTGAGCAGTGTGCACTCATTCGTGGTATGCATGGGTTGCAGTGGATGATTTATAGGCCATTTGGATGCATTACGATCCTTATTGGATGCACTGATAGGCCCAAATTGCCTTATGGGATGCTATTTTTTATGGATCCTTTGCACATGGATGCCATTTTATGCTGAGGGATAGCTTTGACACATTGCAAGTGATGCATTGATAATGCTATGCTCTCTTGGATGAGATATTATTGATGCATATGCCAGTGGATGGTATTTATGCTTGAGTCATTTGGCACTTATTGGCATTTTGGATTGCCATTGCAGTTGGCATTTTCTTTTGGGCCAGATTTGCTCATATGGATGCATAGTATATGCACATGAGTCAGATGCATCTTTTAATGCTTTGAGCTTTGAGTTTTGGTGATATTTCAGTCTATTGTGGCATACACATTTGGGTGCACTTGGTATTTGGTGTGATTCTCTCTTGCAAGCACTAGCATTTGGGATTTTGCTTTATTTGCATCATGGCATCCTCTTCCATGTCTGAAAAGGAGTTTTTTAGCATTAAAAAGTTTGATGGGACAAACTTTTCTTTGTGGAAAGAACAAATAAGGGATGTGCTTGTTCAAAAGAAGCAGATTAAACCCTTGGCAGGGATTGAAGCTAAGCCTGCAAATATATCTGAGGATGATTGGAATGAGTTGGATGCATTAGCAAAATCTACTATTAGACTTCATCTTGCAGAGTCAGTTTATTTCACAGTAGTAAATGAGCAGACTATGGAAGATTTGTGGAAGAAACTGTGTGCTACTTATGAAAAGGAAACTGCCTCTAATAAAGTTTACCTCATGAAGAGGTTGTTTGAGCTGCAGATGAAGGCTCGATGAAGGAAGGGGTCTCCATTGCTTCTCACTTGAATGAATTCAATATTATTTTCAGCCAACTTCAGGCTCAGAAGATGAATTTTGATGTAGAGACTAAGGCAATATTTCTCTTATGTTCATTGCCATCCTCATGGGATACCTTCCGTATAGTTGTCAATAACTCCGCACCTGGTGGAGTACTGAAATTTGATGATGTTGTGGGTAGCTTGTTGGCCGAGGAGATTAGACGGAAGTCTATGGACGGCAGCAAGCAGGATGCAGCCTTAAATGTGCAAAGGGGCAGATCACAGTTCAGGGGGAAGTCCCAAGAAAGAGAGAAGTCTCGTAGCAAATCCAGGGCATGGAACATTGAGTGTTACCACTGTGGCAAGAAGGGCCATATGAAAAAGGATTGCTACAAGCTGAAAAGAGAGCAAAAGGATAAGAAAAATAATGCAAATTGGGGTGCAAATCAAAAGGAAGAGAGTCCAAGGGAGGACAAAGGAAAAGTGAAGATCGAGGAGATCAATGCAGTCACACATGATAGTGACAATGACATTCTCTTCATGTCTAGTTTATCTGTAGAATTGCTTCATTCCATGTTACTCCCCATAGGGAACGGTTCTCCACTTATGACAGTGGAAAGACAGGTTGTGTGCATCTTGGAAATGACTATGCATGTGACATAGTGGGAGCAGGTGACATAAAGTTTTCTTTTGCAAATGGGTCTACATTTGTTTTGAAACATGTGAGACATGTGCCTAAGTTGACCAAGAGTCTTATTTTAGTGGGTCAGCTAGATGATGCTGGTTTTCACACCACTTTTGGTTTTCATAGTTGGAAAATTCAAAAGGGCTCTATGCTTTTGGCCAGGGGTGCCAAGTGTGCGACTTTGTATCCCTTACATGTATCAGGGGTATTTGATCATGTTGTTGCAATAACCGAGCAGCCAAGCACTTCTTTGTGGCATTGCAGGTTGGGGCACATGAGACAGAATGGAATGAAACTCTTATGCCGTTTGGGTTATGTACTGCATTTGAGTTTCTCTGATTTTGAATTTCGTGAGCATTGTCTCTATGGGAAGCAGACTAAATCAGCCCATAAAAGAAGGGGAAAGAAAGAGTTTGAAATGCTTAATTTGGTGCATTCAGACGTATGTGGTCCCATGCCTATACGGTCATTAGGCGGGGCTGAATACTATGTGACATTCATTGATGATGCAACTAGGAAAGTGTGGGCTTATGCTATAGCTCGGAAGAGTGATGTGTTCCAGGTATTTCAAAAATGGCTAGGCTTCGTTGAGAATCAGTCAGGTAGAACGCTTAAATGCCTACGGACTGACAATGGTGGAGAGTATCTCTCTCATGACTTTCAGCATTTCTGTGATACATGTGGGATTAAGAGGGAGCTCACATCCCCTCGTACTCCAGAGCAAAATCCAGTTGTAGAAAAGATGAACCGTACCATTCAAGAAAGGTTGCAATGCATGCTTTCCAATGCAAGTCTTTCTGCTGGTTTTTGGGCTGAGGCAATGAAGGCTGCAGTGCATGTGATCAATAGATCACCTAGTAAGAGTTTGGATGGTGGTATTCCTGAAGAGGCATGGAGTGGAAAGAAGCCCTCTTACTCTCATTTGCGTATATTTGGGTGTGAGGCATATGCACATGTGCCAAAAGAGCTTCGAAAGAAGCTAGATCCTAAGTCTAGGAAATGCAGCTTTCTGGGTTATGGTGAATGTGGAGAGATGGGCTATCATCTCTAGGATCCAGAAGCAAAGAAGATCATACGCAGCCATGATGTGGTCTTCAATGAGAAGAAGATGCATAAGGCACCCATGAGGGATGTGGAAATGAGGAGAATCACTTTCCAGGATGTGAGTCCACCTGCATATGTTGATAGACAACAAGCTGTCCATGCACGAAATGTGCAAGAAATGGTACCAACAAGTACTCCCATAGGTATACAATCAAGGGTAGATGATGGATCATCTATTGGTGGAAATGATGAGCCAAATGTGGCTGATATGCAGGCTCGGGGGGGTCACTATGTATAAACCCTCTATACCACGTGCGTTCAAGGCCTATTTCTAAAATCCCTTATCTGTAAATTTTTCATTAATAAAATGTACCCCTTTTCTATACAAATCTGTAAATTTTTTCCAAAACTATTTTAAATAGTCCCTTATGTATATTTATTTCTGTAAATTTTAAAAATAAAAAATATCCTTCTGTTGAACTCACGTGATAGGGTTACATATGATGAGTGACCCCCCCAAGTATGCAGGTGGGATAGCAAGCTGAAATGCCCTTGAGAAGATCTTCTAGAGTGTCTAGACCGCCTGATAAGTTTATTCCAAGGGTAGAATATGTGATGCTTACTGATTGCGGGGAGCCTTCTTGCTACAAAGAGGCTATGATGCGCGAGGATCAATGCAAGTGGGAGTATGCTATTCAATCAGAGATGAGTTCCTCGGGGGGGTCACTCATCATATGTAACCCTATCACGTGAGTTCAACAGAAGGATTTTTTTAATTTCCAAAATTTACAGAAATTAATATACATAAGGGACTATTTAAAATAGTTTTGAAAAAAATTTATAGATTTGTATAGAAAAGGGGTACATTTTATTAATGAAAAATTTACAGATAAGGGATTTTAGAAATAGGCCTTGAACGCACGTGATATAGAGGGTTTATACATAGTGACCCCCCCGAGATGAGTTCACTTATGAATAATAAGACTTGGGACTTGGTTTCTTTGCCACATGGAAAGAAAGCATTGCCATGTAAATGGGTCTACAAAATGAAGGTCACAGGTGGTGATGTGCCTAGGTTGATAAAGGGTTCAAGCAAGAGAAGGGTGTGAACTTTGATGAGATATTCTCTCCGGTTGTGAAGATGACCACACTTAGATGCATGCTTGGACTAGTGGCAGTAGAGGATATGGAGCTTATGTAGATGGATGTCAAGACAGCCTTTTTGCATGGGGATTTGCATGAGGAAATTTACATGGTGCAGCCGGAAGGCTTTGAAGAAAGGGCAAAGAGCATTTAGTTTGCAAGCTGAAGAAGAGTCTCTATGGTCTTAAGCAAGCGCCTAGAGAATGGTATCAGAAGTTTGATGCTTTCATTCGGTCCCAGGGTTTTAGGAGTGAAATTGATCACTACCTCTACACTAAAAGGGATAAGGATAATAGCTTGATAATCTTGGCACTATATGTGGATGATATGCTATTGGCTAGCAAGAATACTTATGAGCTAGATGCATAAAAGGCCAAGTTGCATGAGGCCTTTGATATGAAGGATTTGGGATTTGCAGGTCAAATTCTTGGTATGCGCATCACGCATGATTGGAGTAGGAAACTCCTTTGGCTTTCACAAAAAGAGTATGTTACAAAAGTATTGCAGCGTTTCAATATGGAGGGGGGGAAGGCAGTGAATACTCCATTGCCTCCATATGTGAAACTGAGTCATACAGATAGTCCCAAATCAGATGAGGAGAGGGCCATGATGGCCAAGGTTCCTTATGCATCAGCAGTTGGGAGTCTTATGTATGCTATGATAGCTACTAGACCAGACATTGCATTTGCAGTGGGAGTTGTTAGCCGATATGTGGCTAATCCAGGAAAGAGGCATTGGGAGGCAGTTAAGTGCATCATGACGTACATGAAGGGTACCAAGGAGATCTGCATCTGCTTTGGTAAAGGAGACATGCGTGTACTTGGGTACACAGATTCAAACTATGCAGGGCATGTGGATAGTAGGAGATCCACTTCTAGTTATGTGTTCACCTTTGCAGGTGGTGCAGTGTCGTGGATGTCTCGTGCACAGAAGTGCGTTGCTTTATCTACCACAGAGGCTGAGTATGTTGCAGCGTCAGAGGGTTGCAAGGAGGCTATATGGCTTGATCGGCTAGTGGGAGATTTGGGGATTCATGCAGGTGTACCGGCATTGCATAGTGATTCCATGAGTGCTATTCAGCTAGCACGGAATCCGGTCTTTCATGCAAAGACCAAACACATTGAGGTCAGGTACCATTTCATTAGGGAGGTACTTGAGGACAAGCGCATAGAGCTTTTCAAGGTTCATACAGATGATAACCCTATAGATATGCTGACGAAGAGTCTACCTAGTCAGCGGTTTGAGTATTGTCATGTATTGATGGGCATTGGATAGTATGCTCATTGGTTGTTCTCCCTTAAAGGCACATTGTCCTTTAAGTGGGAGGTTGTGGGGGTTAAAGATCACTGTGCCTTTACCTCGGTTATGTACAATACTCAAACACATATATAAATGAATGAAAAAGAAGATTAGGGTGGTTTTGCACCCACCAAAACTTGTGGCTCTCTGTCTCTCTCTCTCTCTCTCTCTCCTTCTTCCGTTCTTGCTTCCGTTGAGAGCACTCTCAATTTGGAAAAGAGGGAATTAAATAGGAAGGTTAAAATAAAAAATAAAAAAAAAAATTGAACAACAAACCAAAACAAAGGAAATAAGGGATTAGGAAAAAGTTAGTAAACAAGGAAAGTGAGGGGAGAAAGCAAAAAAAAAACCAAATTTTTAAAAATTGAGGTAAATAAATTTTTTTTTGAAAAAATAGAAAAAATTGGAGAAAAAATGTTAGAAGAAGGGAGAATACATAAGGAAAAATAGGGAAACCAAAGAGAAGTAGGGAAAATAAAGGAAACAAAAATTAAAGAGAAATTAATGAAGATATAAGAAAAACCATGAAAGAGAGAGAGAGTCTAACCAAAAGAGAGGAAAGTGTAGGAAGTGTTTGGGAAATGTGAGGGAAATGAATGGAGAGTGGGTGAAAAGAGGGAAATATTAGGGAGAGATTGAAAGGGGGGTTTGTCGGGGGGGAACTAATGAGCAAGTGACCAAACCAATGGAGGAAGGGATAGTAAGTGCGTGCGTGCGTGTGTGTGTGTGTGTACCCACCTTTGCCCCAATAGGATACAACACACTAGGTGAGACAGTAGGTCATCACCTAGTGTGATGAGTATGCAAGAAAATCTTCATTCTAGTATAGAAGTGCCCTACAAGTTGAAAGCCTGACCAACACGGAAGTGGAATGTCAATGCAACAACGTAAACAACGTGGATGCATTGTCCCTTGTTACTTAGTGAGAGTACTCCTTTCTGGTAATCAAGTATGTCGCCAACCATTTTAAGTCATGGTCTCCCCAGCAACATATTGTAGGAGGTCCCTACATCCAAGATAAGAAAACTGGCCTGAAATCTTACTCCTTTAACCTTTAAGTGAACACCTTCTATAGGGAAAAATGGTTGAACCACCCTTTAATCTACCATTTTACCCTAAATGGGCTTCCTTCACATCATGAATGCCCAAACTTCTTCTAGTTAGTTCACTCATGATGTTGACTCTAGCTCCACCATCCATGATGACTCCATATATTGTCCTCTAGTGTTTTCTAACCTTGCAATCCATAGTAATAACTGGAAACTGGTCATCCTTGACCTCCTGCATCCCAACTACCATCACACTCTTTTCCTTTTCTTCTTATATTGTCTCATGAAAGCATCACAAGGTAGTGCTTGTCTTAGTTGGTTTAGCTCCAATGTGAGCCTTTCTATTCTTTGACAGATTTTCAGCTATACTTCTTCTCTTTTCTATTCTTTGGCAGATTTGTAGGTATACTTCTTCTCTATCTGCCTTTTATTGTTATCTAGCTCACTGCTTTCAGGGTTAGAGCTATCAAACTAGTTCCCATTTCCTTGTTCTCCTTTTCTCTTCAGAGCTTTTCCCCTGTGATGGAGGTTTTCTTCAGAATAATCATCACCAACGTTAACATTGGCTTCCTGTTTGGGAGTTGCCATAGCATAACTCTATCCTATACCTTGCTACAACAAGACTATCTAAGGAGTATTGAACTTGCTAGCTCATGGAGGAAATTACCTCGTGGTGTTAATGCGGAGGAATCTCTAGCTTTGCAATAGGGTTGACTCATGGTCACTCTCCATCTTACCCATGCACACTAATCAAAATAGATTAGCTATGTCACTCTAATCTACTCATTCACTCGCTAATCAAAGTTCTTAACTACTTAATGTCAACATTCATTAGCCCACATGCATCCAATCCTTTCCCACATGAGCCAATAGCCTACCCACTTCACCCAATGGTTACCTAAGTGTGCAATATATTAGCTAAGTAAACCCACAATCCTTAATCACGCATGCTAACCCACTTCCTAATCAATAAATGTGAGCATGAAATAGCAACCATTGCCAAGAAATCTATCATCTACTCAAACCCACACAAACATACAAGACTTGCAATGCATAAACACAAGCCCAATGATGCTACCCACAAGCTACACTTCACTAATCAAGAAGGAGAACTTCAATACACTAAGGTACACACAAGCAAGCTTTAACATCAACTACTTAATCCAACATAAGCAAATTCATTGCACATGCTTGCAGCAACAATGAAGAAGTAATAAAGTAAAGAAGCGAAGCCATTTCTATTACCATTAATCCAAAAAGTCATTACAAATAGAAGCTCAAGCTATGGAAAGCTTGGAGCTTGTTTATAATAGAGGAAGGCTAAGGTAAAGACCTCCTTTTAAAAAATGACCCAAAACCCCAATATTCTAAAAGAGGTTCACTTTTACACCTAGGGCTAGACAACCTAGCTATTCACATGGGTGGACCACCTTTTAGGAAAATGAATCAACTGGGAAAATAGGGTAAGTATAATACAGATTGGAACTCTTAGAGCCAATATTCTGGCTAATTAATGTATTGCACTGCACTTTGGTGGGAAATTATACAAAACTATGCATATATACATGCACACATACTAGTTGTTCCTTCCGCTGCCCGTAGTGTGGGACTAGCTATTCCTACACACACACATGTATGTGTGTGCATGCGTGATCAATCATGAAAACCATATTCGATGGGAAAGATACTTTGCATTCACCTCAACCTAGGTGATACTCACACGCGTGCAAAGTAGGGAGCGTGCTTGTTGATGGTTGTGCATGACACTTAGTGAAAAATAGTGTTTAATGCATGATCGACTATGCAAAGCATATTGGATGGGCATGATACTTTGCACATGCCTCAAAATAGGTATCATTGATGCATGAGAAAAGTATAATGCCCATTGGATACGTGCACATTTGAATAACACATCTCAAAGCATGTTTCTCGACAATTGTGCATTACACTTTGTGAAAAATAGTGTTTAATGCATGATCACCCATGAAAAGCATATCTGATGGGCATGATACTTTTGACACACCTAAACCTAGGTGATTTTGATGTGCTCACAAAGTAGCGTGCACATCAAATATGTACAAGTTTGAAAAACACACCTTAGAGCGTGCTTTTTAATGGTTGTGCATGACACTTAGTGAAAAATAGTGTTTAATGCATGAGCGACCATGCAAACCATATACAATGGCATGATACTTTTCCCATGACTCAGCATAGGTATTCTTGACATGCTTACAAAATAGTATGCCCATCGGATATGTGTGCGTTCGAATAACACACCTCGGAGCATGTTTTTTTATGGTCATGCATGACACTTGGTTGTGCATGACCCTTGGTGAAAAGCAATGTTTAATGCGTGATCGATGCAAGCCATATTTGATGGACATGAAACTTTTCACATGCTTCAAAATAGGTATTATTGACATGAGTGCAAAGTAGTATGCCTAGGATATACATGCACGTTCGAATTACACACCTCAGAGCATGTTTTTTGATAGTTGTGCATGACACTTGGTAAAAGATAGTGTTCAAAGTGTGATTGACCATGCAAAGCATATCCAATGGGCATGATACTTTGCATGAACCTTAAACTAGGCAAAATTTTTGTTTTTTCAAAGTATCATGCACATAGTATATATGCGCATTTGAATAACACACCTCGAAGCGTGTTTTTTGACGGTTGTGTATGACACTTGGTGAAAAACAGTGTTTAATGCATGATTGGCCATGCAGACCATATCCGACAGGAAAGATTCTTTGCATGCACCTCAAAATAAGTAATATTGATGCACATCCAAAGTAGCATGTGCATCGAATATGTGTGCATTCAAATAACACACCTCAGAGCGTGTTCTCTGAAGGTTGTGTGCCATGAGACTTAGGGAAAAGACTATTTAATGCATGATCGACCATGCAAACCATATCCGATGGGCACAATAATTTGCACGCAGCTCAACCAAGGTATCATTTATTTTCTTACAAAGTAGTGTACACATCGGATATGTGCGCATTTGAATAACACACGTCGGAGCGTGTTTTTTGTCAGTTGTGCATGACAATTGGTGAAAAATAGTGTCTAATGTGTGATCGACCATGCAAACTATATTCAATGGGAAAAATCTTTGCACGCACCTCAACCAAGGTAATATTGATGTGTTTCCAAAGTAGAGTATGCATCAATTATGTATGTGTTCCTCCAATCTCCCTTGTGTTCCTCAAATCTCCCTTGAGTAGCCAAGCACGAATCACTCTAGACATCGGCATGAAATTGGAGCCACAGCCTGCTTGGTGTAGACCAAAGCTACTCAATGAAAAGTACCTCCTTGACTACATACAAGTTGCATCTTCCTTTTGGCATGCATCCCACATTTGATGTGATACCCCGTCTCTACCGGTGGAATGCAAATCATCATGATCCAAATAATGCAGATGCTCCTCGCAATTGGCCGTTAATCAATCGAAACTCAAAAATCAAATGGACAAGCGAGGAAACACTCATTAGAGACTTGGACAAACATGCATCAATTATGCAAGGCAGTTATAACAAAACACTCAAGGAAAGTGCCAAATACAGTGAAGCTTTAGCAGTCATCTTAGAGGTGGCCCTCACCATTGATGACCATTTGCCCAACCTCAGCTTCAATCCAAATCAATAGATAGATGCTCAAACAACAAGTCACCTCTTTCAAAGAGCCATATCTCTTCAAGGGTGTTATGTGTGTTTGTTTGAAGAAATGGTTGACACTGGCTTCTTAAAAACTGAGCAAGCAATGTACAGTGTTCATGGATTACAAGGAAAAGATCGATGATAAGCTCGCTCCGTCTATCACCACCGCCATCTTTACCATACTCATGGGGTAAAGACAACCACAGCAGCACATCATCTGTAGACTCAGCCATAACCCAAGGATGGGTAATCAAATCCATCCAGGGGAGTTGTTAACCCTATGGCAACAAGGGCCAGAAGTGCAATCTAGGACAACAACTATGAGAGCATTGTGTGTGGAGAGTAGCGAAAAAGCTCCGCTTGTAATATCTTGATCCTAAAAGATGGTATGATAAATCTGAAAAAATGAGGATAGCCAAAATTCTCTCTAGAAATGATCCAATCATACTTGCAAAATCAGGATCTAGAGAGAGAAAGACTAAAAGCCTACACTTTCTGAGGTCCCTCCACTTTGTGTAGAGACCCAAAAGGTCCCCCCACTTTGTGTAGAGACCCAAAAGGTCCCCCCCAAAAGTGGAGGGACTCTTATCCAAAAGATCTCCTGAAAAAGAGGTCCCACAGTGGAGATACCTAACGGATTGTATAGAGACCAACATGTATAAATATCTCTCAATGGAATGAAGCTCCCACTCTTTGGGGTTCAATGTTCAAGCTCACTATTGTGTTCATGTGATTGATCTCCATTGCGTCCATGCTCTCTTGCACTATCATGTTCTAGCATGCCCTTTCCCTTGCACTCTCTACCCTTGCACTCCCTCCTCCTCCTCCTTCCTCCCTCTTCCTCCCTCCTCTCCTCCTCCTCCCTTATCCTTCTCCTCCATGTCCTACTCCTCCCTCCTCCTCCTCCTCTTTTCTCCTCCTCCCATCTCCTTCTCCCTTCTCCTCCTCCTCCCTCCTCCTCCTCCTCCTCCCTTCTCCTCCTCCTTCCTCCTCCTCCTCCTCCTCCTCCTCCTCCTCCCCTCTCTTCCTCCTCCTCAACCCTTACCCTGGAGACTAGCTCTCCACTCCTCAACCTTAGACTTCTCCTAAACTGTGCAACCCCCTCTAAACCTTGGAACTCCTAGTTAGCTCTCTCAACCCTATCCCCCTTTCGAACCCTAAAATTCCCTTCTAAACCCTTGAACTCATGTGGAGGTGAAAGCCTCCACCAATTGTTATGATCAAGCTCTCTTTTTGATTCATGTGCGCATGAGATCTGCTTTGCATGTTTTAGCCTACACCTCTCATCGGAACACGGCTCGAGGACCTATGCTACACTTGTGTACACCTATGCTACAACGAGCAACGACATGACTGTAGGTGACCAACACCCTCAGAACTTGCACTTGGGTAAAACAGAGACAACATGTATGTAAATACATACGTACATACATACATGCATACATAATACATGTATGTATATATATGTATGTATGTATGTATAAATATAAATATAAATATAAATATATACATGTATGTATATATATATGTAAATAAACACACACATCCCCCCTTGGGGATTATGTATAAGAGCTAATTGGTCTTGCTTTGGCCTCATCTTTACTATTGGCCTCAACAAAAAAGAGAGGTTTTAGACTAGAAGTGTGATAGATTCTTTATATATATTTTTGCACATTACTTGAAAAGGTTTGGACCACTACTTGGAGCTTGGGAGATTTTCTATTGGTTAGCTTATGTGCACTATAGTACTTTGATATTTCTTAGCAGAGTTGTAGTTTAATTTTATGCTACCATATGTGATTTCACCTAGGATGAGGTGCGTGGAAAGTATTGTGCCCATCAGATATGGTTTGCATGGTCGATCACGCATCAAACATTGTTTTTCACTAAGTGTCATGCACAATCATCAAAAAACATGCCCCGAGGTGTGTTATTCAAATGCGCACATATATGATGTGCACACTAGTTTGCAAGCACATCAATATCACCTAGCTTCATGCGCTTCAAAAGCAGCATGCCCATATTATATTATTTGCATGGTCGATCACACATTAAACATGTTTTTCACCAAGTGTCATGCACAACCGTCAAAAAACACGCTCCAAGGTGTGTTATTTGAACATGCACATATTTGATGCATACACCACATTGCATGCACATGAATCACACCTAGGATGAGGTGTACGTAAATGATCGTTCCCATCAGATATGCTTTGCATGGTCAATCATGCATTAAACACTGTTTTTCACCAAGTGTCATGCACAACCATCAAAAAACACGCTTCGAGGTGTGTTACTTAAATGCGCACATATCCGATGCACATGATATTTTGCATGTGCATCAATATCACCTATTATGAGGCTTGTGCAAAGTATCATGCCCATCGTATATGCTTTGCATGGTCGATCATGCATTAAACACTATTTTTCACCTAGTGTTATGCACAACCATAAAAAAACACGCTCTGAGATGTGTTCTTTGAACACGCACGAATCCGATGCACAGGATACTTTTCACACGCATCATTATCACCTAGGTTGAGGTTCTTCCAAAGTATTATGCCTATTGTATATGGTTTTCAAGGGTAATCATGCATTAAACTCTATTTTTTACCAAGTGTCATGCACAAGTGTCAAAAAACATGCTTCGTGGTGTCTTACTTGAGCTCGCACATATTCGATGCACATGCTACTTTGGATGTGCATCAATATCAACTAGTTTGATGTGATTGCAAAGTATCATTCCCATTGGATATGCTTTGCATGGTTGATCGTGCATTAAACACATTGTTTTTCACCACTTGTCATGCACAACTGTAAAAAAACATCCTCCGAGGTGTGTTATTCAAAAGCACACATATCTGATGTGCACTCCAATTTGTACATGAATCAATATCATCTAAATTGAGGTACTTCCAAAGTATCATGCCTATCGGATATGGTTTGCATGGTCGATCACACATTATAGATTGTTTTTCACCTAGTGTCATGCATAACCATAAAAAAACACGCTCTAAGGTGTGTTATTTGAACACACACATATCCAATGTGTTGCACATGCATGAATCTCACCTACTTTGAGGCATGTGAAAAGTATCATGCCCATCGGATATGCTTTGCATAGATGATCACGCATTAAACACTATTTTTCACCAAGTGTCATGCACAACCGTTAAAAGACATGCTTCGAGGTGTGTTATTTGAACGCGCACATATCTAATGCACACACTACTTTGCACGTGTGTTAATATCACATATGTTGGGAAGCGTGAAAAGTATAATGCCCATCAAATATGGTTTGCATAACCGTAAAAAAACTGGCTCCGAGGTATGTTATTCGAATGCACAAATATTCGACAAACATACTACCTTGCATGTGCGTCAAAAATACCTATTTGGAGGTGCGTGCAAAGTATCGAGCCCATCCATCATGCTTTGCATGGTCAATCATGCATTAAACACTATTTTTCACTAATTGTGATGCACAACGGGGTCAAAAAACATGCTTTGATGTACGTTACTCAAACATGCACATATCTGATGCACACCATACTTTGTATGTGCATCAATATCACCTAATTTGAGGTGTGTGCAAAGTATCATTCCCATCATATATGCTTTGATTAGTTGATCACACATTAAACACTGTTTTTCACCAAGTGTCATGCACAACCATTAAAAAACATGCTCCGAGGTGTGTTATTCAACTGCACACATATTTGATCCACACGCTACTTTACATGCATGTCAATATCACCTAAGTTGACGTGCATGAGAGTATCATGCTCATCATATTTGGTTTGCATGGTCGATCATGCATTAAATATTGTTTTTCACCTAGGTTGAGGTGCATGAGAGTATCATGGTCATCGTATTTGGTTTGCATGGTAGATCATGCACAACCGTTTAAACACACGCTCCGAGGTGTGTTATTCAAATGCCCATGTATTCAATGGGCATACTACTTTGCACTTAGGTCAATAATACCTATGTTGAGGCACATGCAAAGTATCATGCCTGTTGAATATGGTTTGCATGGTCGATCACACAGTAAATACTATTTTTCATCAAGTGTCATTCACAACCTTCAAAGCACACACTGACGTATGTTATTCGAACGTGCACATGCCTAATGGGCATAATACTTTGCACAAATGTCAATATCACCTAATCTAAGGCATGCAAAATGGATGATGCCCATCATATATGCTTTGCATGGTCGATCACCCATTAGACACTATTTTTCACCAAGTGTCATGCACAACCGTCAAAAAACACGCTCCGAGGTTTGTTATTTGAATGCACGCATATCTGATGCACATGCTACTTTGAATGCACATCAATATAACATAGGATGAAGAGCGTGTAGAGTATCGTGCCCATTGGATATGCTTTTCATGGTCGATCATGCATTAAACATTGTTTTTCACCAAGTGCCATGCACAACCATCGAAAAACACGTTCCGAGGTGTGTTTTTCGGAAGCGCACATATTCGATGTGCATGCTACTTTGCACACACATCAATATCACCTAGTTTGAGTCTCTTCTAAATTTATTGTGCCTATTGTATATGTTTTGCATGGTCGATCATGCATTAAACATTGTTTTTCACCAAGTGTCATGCACAACCATCAAAAAACATGCTCCGAGGTTTGTTATTTGTATGCGCACATATCTGATCCGCACACTACTTTGCATGCACATAAATATCACCTAGGTTGAGGTTCATGCAAAGTCTTATTCCCACTGGATATGCTTTGCATGGTCGATCATGCATTAAACACTTTTTTTCACCAAGTATCATGCACAACCGTCAAAGAACACACTTCGAGCTGTGTTATTGGAATGTGTACATATTTGATGCACATTCCACTTTGTACATGCATCAATATGACCTAATATGAGGCACTTAAAAATTAACATGCCCATCGTATATGGTTTGCATGGTCGATCACACATAAAACATTATTTTTCACCAAGTGTCATGCAAAATCATAAAAAAACATGCTCCTTGGTGTGTCATGTCAATGCTTCTCTTGAGGTTAGTGCATTTAGTAGAGCATTGTCAGACCTTGGCATCCCATCATGTACCAAATCTCCAAATGCATGGTTATCAAATCTTTCAAGATTTCTCAAACACAAAGCCAATGAACCAATTGTGAAGTTAGGATCTGACGACCACAAGGATAATGAAAAGTGACCATAACGTCCTTGACCATGTCTATGTGTTATCATGCCAGTCACAGCCACTGGGAACTGAAAGGATTTGTCTATGTCCTTTGAACGATTGTGTAATCTAGGGATGGCTGTCTTCTTTTGGTCCATCTTATCATGGATAATGCACAAGTATGTCTGAGGATACATTTCAGAAAATCTCCACCAAGTGTAGTACACATTTCTAGAACTTTTTTGTTGTAACATGTGCTTTCTTCTATCTTCCATCAACTTATTACATTCATTTTGGCATTTTGTTGCTGCAAGCTAAGCGTTGATTGCACTACATAAACCACAGTTAGAGAATTCACTTGTTTTTGACAAAGTTACATGCTTGAATTCAGAGTTCCATATGCAGTTGAACGTGGAAGTTGACATCTCCTTACAACCCAAACTATGCTTTAACTGCATGTTAACCTCATAGAGAATATCAATCTGCTTGTATACATCCGGTATTACCAACTGTGTTTCCCTTGATCCATCCTGAAGTGTTCTACTTTTGTGTGGCATACGCTCAAAATTGTTATCCACAAAATCTTGGATTATGGCCATGCATGCACCTTCGTATACCAATTTCAAATTGCTCCCTGTATGGATAAAATGTTGTTTTTCGAATACCATGCATTTCATACCATGCTCTACAACAAACTTGAATACCATTCAATGAAAAGACATATTTGAATTGCCCATTGCCATCTTTTTGACAAGCAACCCCAAGAGTGTCATATACATAATTGGTGTGAGCCTCCAAACTTTGGCCCCAATACTCTATGCATAATTTGGATATCATTTGATGATCGGCAAATTGACAACAATTTTGTTTACAACAATCAATCATAGATACTTTTGTGATTGCATCCCTTGTGAGTCTAGATGATGCTAATGGCATGCCATGTTTTTTAGCTTTCCTCTTTATCGTGCAGTTACGCCTCTTTTTTGTGGATTTTTCCATTGGGTCCTCATCTTCCATGTGCTTTTTCCCAGAACCATTTGGAAAATTCATGGTGTCATCGATTCTTAATGAAGTTCCATTTAAAAAGGTTATTTGTGCAATGGGCCAATTTATTAAGTGGATGGTATCGATGCCTGATACATCAGTATGATACTTTTCAATTCCCACACCTAGATTACCTTCACCAAGCATCTCAAAATATATAGGTTCAAATGGGTAGACATACGAAACAACACCCTCTGCAATGCTCTTGGTTTTTTGCTCATCCCATATTAAAACTTTCTTGTCCTTCCATGATTCTCGAATGGAAAACTCATCATATTCACATAGAGGTTCAACATCAATGATATCTGATGTTATATCATTCATTGTTGCAATAGCTCCATTGACATTGTCCACACAACTCATTGATTGTGCTTTCCAACGAACAATACCATGCAAAGCCTCATAGACTAAGAATGCATCCATTGTAGGAAATGGAAGAAGTGCACTTTCATCCATACAAATATTGATCGCCACTGATACATTGTTTTCTCCCAAGGGCACACCTTGGCACATGTCATCATGTGATGTAGAGAATATTGTCCCAATGGCAACAATCTTTCCACTGACAAGCAAGTTGACTTTAACTCCCACTTTCAATGTGGCACTTGCATAGTACATAGCATTTGTTATAGTTTAATATTGATATCTGATGGTGTCACTTAGGATGAAAATCTTTACAAGATTTCATTGCAAGACCAAATCTTCCTAAACCTTGGTGCTTTGAATTTTAGGCAGCAAAATTTGGCTACATGGCCAAATCTTCACAGACCATGATGCTTTGAAAGGGAGATAGAAAGATTTGTCCACACAACCAAATCTCTCGAGATGCTGGTGCTTTCAAGAAGCCATCAAGATTTATCCATACATCCAAATCTACTTAGACCTTGGTGCTTTGAAAGAAGCCAAATCTCCACATACCCTAGTGCTTTGAAAGAAGCCCACAAGATTTGGCCACATGGTCAAATCTCCCCAGACCCTGGTGCTTTGAAAGGAGCCAACAAGATTTGGCCACATGGCCAAATCTCCTAAGACACTAGTGCTTTGAAAGAAGCAATAAGATTTGGCCACACAGCCAAATCTGCTCAGACCTTGGTGCTTTCAAAGAAGCTAGCAAGATTTGGATGCACGGCCAAATCCTTCAAGACCTTGGTGACTTCTTTCAAAGCACTAAGAAGATTTGGTTGTGGCATTCTTTCAAACTTGGGGAGATTTAGTTGTGTGGCCAAATCTTGTAGGCTTCTTTCAAAGCACTAGGGTATGGGGAGTTTTGGCCATGCAACCTCCTCTTGCGTGCTTCTTTCAAATCACGAGGTTCTGGGAGATTTGGCCATGTGGCCAAATCTTTCAAAGCATTAGGGTTTGGGAAGATTTTGCCGTGCTGTGAAATGTTGCTAGCTTCTTTCAAATCACTGGGAAGATCGGCCAAATCTTCAAACGTTAAATTTAAAAATTGAAAATCCAGATTTTAAAATTTAAAATTTGAAGTTCAAAATTCAAAATTCAAAATTTAAAATAAAAAATTCAAATTTGAAATTTCAAAATTCGAATTTCAAGTTTCAAGTTTCAAGTTTCAAAATTTGAAATTCAAATCTAGAGATCCTACTTTCAAAAAAATCGTACATGCTTTTCATGATTCACACTAAATTACACTTTAAAATCATACTATTACTTTAAAAGCAAACCAAAAAATCTAAAACTATTAAAAAACCAAAACTTTAAAAGGCAAAGCTAAACAAACCTTTTAAACTGAGCATAAAAAGTAAACCTATGAGAAGGAATTGAATTCATCTTCATGGGGAATCAAGTGCTAGGCTCACCTTGTTCTCTCCCTTCCTAGATCTCAAATGTGTAACTAGGGTGGTTTGAGAGCCTTAGGACAACGTCTTAGATGGGGTAGTTCTTGGAAAACACTCCTCCACCCTTGGTTAGCTAATTGCAAGCAAAAAAGTTCAAAACTATGTCAAAATAAGAGGTCTCGGGAGGCTTCCCATCCCAGATTTGTCCTAATAGTGTGCACTTGACTATGTAGGTTTTAAACTTCCATTACCAATGAAACTCTCCATAGATTCTACACTCAATAGTGGGATTAGAAAGAGGTCTTTTTATTTTTTTGGCTCTACATGCTTTTGGGGAGATTGCTCCTTCCCCCGAAAAGCATGCTTTTTTTGGGCATGCTTTTTTTTGGGTGCTTGCTTTCCCCCTTCCCCTCGCTCACGCTCCTCCTCCTCCTCATGATTTCTCCATGTTCCTATTCTTGTCGCTCCGCTCCGCTCTCCTCGCGCATGGTCTGGGTGACGGAATTCTTAAAGAGGAGGCAGCCGAATCGCCACCAAAGAGCTTGTAGAAGGAAACAATGACAAAATCACCGCTCTCCTTGCGCATGATCTGGGCGACGGAATTCTTGATGAGGAGGCAGCAAAAGCTAGAAGGATCGCCACTGAAGAGCTTGTAGAAGGAACCGACGACAAAATTAGGCCAAAAGAGAGAGAGTGTGAGGGATTCCATGTCCTTTGTAGCCAACACTGAGGCAACGAGCAGGACGTGCCATCCCCTCTATTGCGCCATAGCCATCCACTGATACGAATACTTGCTGTTGAAAACTCGAACAAGGGATTTGAAAGAAGCTTGGTGATACGAATTTAAAAGAAGCTTCTTTATAGCCATCCACTGATACGAATCGAGCAGGATGTGCCATCCCCTCTGATGCACCAAAAACTCCTATTTCATTAATTTCGGACTTTTTGTGTTGTTTTTGGACGAAGCCCAAAAATCCTTCCCAAATGAAAACTTTACTTTGTGAAAATCTCCTTCCCAAATCAAAATTTTACTTTCTGAAAATATTCTTCCCAAATCAAAAGTTTACTTTGTGGCACTATCATATTCACATAAAAATATTGTTTTTTCAATCTATACTTTTGCACCAACATGCAAGAATTTGAAATAATCCTATATTAGAAATTCTAGCTATATCTAAGTTATTTGTTAATTTAATTATTTTTAATATTTTTCCTTGACGTTTTTCCTTCCCAAATCAAAAGTTCACTTTGTGGCACTATCATATTCATATAAAAATATTGTTTTTTCAATCTATACTTTTGCACCAACATGCAAGAATTTGAAATAATCCTATATTAGAAATTCTAGCTATATCTAAGTTATTTGTTAATTTAATTATTTTTAATATTTTTCCTTGACGTTTTTCGTTGATGTGATAAATTTATAAATCCATGAAAGGAGACTTAAATATTTCATGAAAATAACATTGTCACTCGGCAATATGCACAAAATTTAGCAAAACTTTTAATAAATAGAAAGAAGACATGATGCCATAAGACCCAAGTTTTGTATTGAACCAAAGAGGTATAATAGCAATTATAGCTTTCTTTATATGATTACATTGAGAGACGTCGCTCTTAGCTAGAGTCTTTATATCCAAAATGATATAGATTGAACATATGTTTACAATTTAAATTGTTGCTCTTAAAGAGCCTCAATTCGTGCCATCTACATAATTTGACTCCCCATTGTCTTATTGCTCAATGTCATGGCAGTCCCTTGCCAGGTGCCATCTGCATAATTTGACTCCCACTTGTCTTGCCAAGCCTTACCCCTTGGGTGCATTGACTCCCCATTGTCTTATTGCTCAATGCGATAGTCCCTTGCCAGGTGCCATCTGCATTAACTCCCTATTGTCTTGCCAAGCCTTGACCCTTGGGTGACATCCAGTGCAAAATACAGGTGCCATCTGCATTAACTCCCACAAGTTATCTTGCCAACCCTTGCCCCTTGGGTGCATTGACTCCCCATTGTCTTATTGCTCAATGTGATAGTCCCTTGCCAGGTGCCATCTACATTAACTCCCTATTGTCTTGGCAAGCCTTGACCCTTGGGTGACATCCAGTGCATATTTTGACTCTCATTTGACATAGGAGGTGATGACTCTGATTATAATTGTCTTGGATTGGCTCCTTGCCTAGTACCCAAATAAAATCCTTCAATGGACTTCAATACAAAGCTTTAATCATGGACATTCTTCATTTGCTCTATCTCCTTCTACGTCCTCCATGGCGAGCATCCTTGAAAATTCGTGTATATGCAAAATAGTTTGCTGTGGTATTTTTATTTTTCCTTCTACCTCATATCCCATGTGCTTCTTTGATTTCTTTGCCCTTGAATGCCAAGACACTATGATTGTCTCCGTCAAAACTTGAGAGACCTCTTCTTCATTTGGGACCCACTCCTTCATTATACAATTAGTATATAATGTGTTGTTATCCATATTCTCCTTCCTGCCCTTTGGCTCATACCATACCGCTGTAAATGTTGTAGCTCTCCCTTGGTCATCTCTTTGCACATCAACTACTTTTGCAACCCAAAACTTCACATTCTCATATTCATCATCCGATGGCCGAACCACAACAAAACAATCGACCTCTATATCTACTTGTGGCATAAACTCTCTCTTCTTCGGTCCACAATATGGACGTGGGAGTAATGATACAAATTCATTTTCAAAGACTGGAGCTGGGCGCAAATCGTTATGAACATTTGGCCAAAACATATTGCATTCTTCCTTGACATCCTTCGAGCCTCGCATTCTCTCAAGGTCCTTTATTAAATTTCGTGTCTTGTTGATTACAGTGGTAGTGTGTTCTCTCCAAGTAGGCTTCGAATCAGGATATCTATGGAGCATTTCCTCTTTGTATGTAATAAATGCTTTTAATCCATCTATTTCACAATTAGACCTCTCATTAAATTCTTGGATAGGAGCCCATGTTGGATACGTTTCCTTGCTGGGAATTGAAGTTAAGAGACTGTAAGGTTCTTCACGTTCCCATTTTGTATCATGAGAATACTGTTGCCATTGCATTACGGGTTTTTCATCTTTTAAAAAAAAATGAAAGTAGTGTGGATTGGTATGACCTGTCAATGCATCACCACCCGTTTGTATGAAAGGTAGAATGAAGCTCTTCCAATCATACATTCTTTCGAGCCTCTCACATACTGTACTTTCCTTATGACCACCAACTTGCCTGCCACATCTTCTTACCAAGTCATCTATTGTCTCCACATCCTTGCATTTAAGCTCCCTTGAGATTGTGCTAAAAACCTGATCGATATCCTCATGTGTATGCCCAACATACAAAAATCCACATTCGACCTCATTGAAGATTCGATGAGCAACTAGCATGGAGCAGAATGCAAACATGAGTACATTCTTATTTTCTCGCCAGCAATTATCAGCTTGTATTCTCAAAGTCGGTGGCAGGCGACCTTTTTCTACATGTACATTGCGAATTGCCTTCATAATAGATGTTACAACTTGATTGCTATCATGTAGATGCAAGGAATCAATCCATATATCTGCAAAGAACTTAATTCCATGCACTAACACTCCACATAGATGTGTCTTTAGAAAGTGCTTTCCTTGTAATTTAGGTGGAGTGGCAACAAAACGAGGCAATGTTGTTGTATTCTGATCCATGCCATCTACAATAAGGCACATGTAGTCATCAGGATGCGAAATAGCTTGCTCCTTCCAAAATGCATATTTTTGTCTGGAATGTCGAATAAGGTCATGATGAGATTTTTGGTTTTTTTTGTATAATTCCCTTTGATTTGGACATGTTGCACTCTCAATCGCTCGCTTTAAATCATCACAGACATTGCACTTTGACATTTTTTGCCTCCTTGGGATTTTAACATATCCAAAGTTATTCTTCCAAAGAGTATACAAAGTATGAGAAGAAGCTACGGCATCCCCTCTTTGCCTTTTCTTTTCTGCAATAGAGTCAAATACTTTGAGCTTTGTCAAGCCCATTGGAAGGTGCATTTCAGTGATCGCATCACCGTTAGGGAGTTATGGGGTTGAGGCAAAGCATTTTCATGTATGAATTCTTGCAAAATTGCTGCTACCCTGACAGTTGAGATTCTTGATTTGGACCTTCCTCTATTACCGTGAATGCTAAACTTGTTGCCGCCCTTTGCCTTGGTGAGTAGATCCCAATATGTACCATGGGATAATCCAGTAATATTGCGATATGCCTTATTGCAAATCCTTTTTCCATTTACGAGAGGTTTTACCTTTTGCCTTGAACTTAGTCTTTTATTGCCATTCTGAAGAAAGCAAGAGAGACTTGTGAGAAGGTATTCATTTCTTTCGCTTCCTCTTCTTTGCCACACATGTCCTCTACATTCCTTGATGTCTGCAAGATCAATGAAGCGCATACATCTTCACTTGCAACATAGATATCCCAATGCATTTAACATGTTCTCCTCCTTCATTACTCTCTTCCTCTTTGGTTGCTTTTGTGGATCTGTCTGGATTCGCTTTCTCTTCATGCATATGTATGACCGTTTTCATTCCTTGTGCATGTTGTTATCTGTATTTATGCACTTCTTTTCCTCACATTTGTTTGTAACCAAGCATCCATGATTGGTCATTGCATCCTTGTCCATATCACAATCAAAGTTAAATACTGAATAATCCTCTGTTGATCTCATCCTCGTTTTTAACATACTCTTAGGATCATTGAATGAATTCAATATTCTACGAGAGTATTGAGAACCTTGAAACTCTTCCACTCCTGAGAGAACATCACTCATTGGGACATCTTGCATGGCTTTCACAAATCCACAACCTTGATTGACACAAGGTTTGTTAATATGCATGAACTCATCCACACTTGACAAGACATCGCTATTGAAACCTTTGCCCTTCTCACTGTGCAAGAATTCATCCACCCCAGATAAGGCTTCGCTTCTAAAATCATTTTGTTTCTCGGAACCAATGAACTCATCCACTCCAGATAAGATGTCACTTCTATAATTGAGTATATTGAAATCATCCACATTTGAAGTGATAGAGCCTGGCACATGGGCACGCTTTTTAAGTCCTTTGATATTGTAGTATACATTGTCTTTATCATTGAAAACCACGTGCCTCTTTCTCATGTTTAAAAATTGTATGCTCCATCTCATATTCTTGCCTACCTCATAGTAGGGATCACATAAGGATGTTATGTTATCAACCATACCATCATCAGTGACTTTTAGAATCCTCATCTGTGCAAATGACCATTGCTCCACTTGTTCAAATCCCAATACTTCACCTTCTGCTACAGTCTTATTTGCAAATGATCTCATTTGTAAAATGTCCCCTATAGTAAAATCCAAGGTGGTGCACTTTGTATTCTTGATAATGTCTGTTGCAGAAGTCTCATCTTTGTCCCATGCTATAAATGATTTGTTGGATGTATTGTAGGGCATAACATCTCCAAGTGTTTCCATATCTCCACATTTATACTTTAGCTCAACATGTGCGCTAAGAATCTTTGATACAGTAACTGCCACCTTATCTTCGCCAAGTCTTCAAAAGTGGCAAACTGAATTGGGATCACTATCATGGATTGTAGCAAATGCACCTACTTCTCTTTTGCTACATAAAATCACATCCATCCCTGGAACGAAATCTATAGCCATCTCCTTTGTGAGAGTCCTTCGCAAGCAAGCTGCAGTAGCAACAATTACATAAATATTAGTCTCTTTATAATAATCTACTCATTTATTATAATTTTTAATTAGTACTTAATTTATTGGTGGGAGAAGTTATCCGATCAAGTACTCATCAAATGGACATGCCAAGTTATCCTTTGCATGGTCAATCGAGCATTAAATACTACTTTTGCTCTAGTGTCATGCACATCCATAAAAAAACATGAGCCTACTAGGTATGTTATCCAATCAAGCACTAATGGGATGCATGTGCCACTTTGCATGTAAGCCAATTCCACCTAGTTGAGGGTGTGTGCAAAGTATTGTGCCCATCAGATATGCTTTGCATTGTCGATCAAGCATAAAACACCGTTTTTGCCTTAGTGTCATGCACAACCATGAAAAAACACGGTCCTAAGTGTGTTAATCAAACAAGTACTTATTGGATGGGGGCTCCACTTTTCACGCAAGTTCGTTTTAACTAGGTTGAGATGCGTGCAAAGTATTGTCACCATCGGATATGCTTTGCATGGTCGATCACGCATTATACACCATTTTTTCCGTAGTGATAAGCACATCCGTAAAAAAACACGCCCTTAGGTGTGTTATCTGACCAAGTACTTATCGGATGGGTGTGCCTCTTTGAGAACATTTCAATACCACCTAGGTTTAGGTGTACAAAAAGTGTTGTGCCCATCGGATATGCTTTGCATGGTCCATCGAGCATTAAATACTATTTTTGCTCGTGTCATGCACATCCGTAAAAAAACATGCTGCTAAGTGTGTTATCCGATCAAGTACTTATGCGATGGGAATGCCACTTTACATGTAAGTCAATTCCACCTGGTTGAAGCTGTGTGCAAAGTATCGTGCGCATCGGATATGCTTTGCATGGTTGATCGAGCATTAAATACCATTTTTGCCTTAGTGCCATGCACATCCGTAAAAAAACACACTGCTAGGTGTGTTATCTGATCAAGCACTTATGCGATGGGCGTACCACTTTGCATGTAAGTCAATTCCACCTATTTGAAGGTTTGTACAAAGTATTGTGCCCATCGGATATGCTTTGCATGGTCGATCGAGCATTAAATACTATTTTTGCTCTAGTGTCATGCACATCCGTCAAAAAACACGCTACTAGGTATGTTATCCAATCAAGCACTTATGGGATGGGCGTGCCACTTTGCATGTAAGTCAATTCCACCTAGTTGAAGGTGTGTGCAAAGTATTGTGCCCATCGGATATGCTTTGCATTGTCGATCAAGCATAACACACCGTTTTTGCCTTAGTGTCATGCACAACCATATAAAAACAAGGCCATAGGTGTGTTATTCAAACTAGTACTTATCGGATGGGGGTTCTAGTTTGCACGCAAGTCCGTTTCAACTAGGTTGATGTGCGTGCAAAGTATTGTCATCATCGGATATGATTTGCATGGTCGATCACGCATTATACACCATTTTTTCCCTAATGATATGCACATCCGCAAAAAAGCACGCCATTAGGTGTATTATCTGACCAAGTACTTATCGGATGGGTGTGCCTCATTGACAACATTTCAATACAACCTAGGTTAAGGTGTACGAAAAGTTTTGTGCCCATCGGATATCATTTGCATGGTCGATCGAGCATTAAATACTATTTTTGCTCTAGTGTCATGCACATCCGTCAAAAAACACGCTGCTAGGTATGTTATCCGATCAAGCACTTATGGGATGG
Organism: Dipteris shenzhenensis; assembly: GCF_047967505.1. Taxonomy (NCBI): domain Eukaryota; kingdom Viridiplantae; phylum Streptophyta; class Polypodiopsida; order Gleicheniales; family Dipteridaceae; genus Dipteris; species Dipteris shenzhenensis. Next base: position 18,638,171 of record NC_141623.1, on the reverse strand, counting down.
GCATTCCGCTTTGCACGTAAGTCTATTCCACCTAGTTGAAGGTGTGTGCAAAGTATCGTGCCCATCAGATATGCTTTGCATGGTCGATCGAGCATTAAATACCATTTTTGCCTTAGTGCCATGCACATCCGTAAAAAAACACGTTGCTAGGTGTGTTATCTGACCAAGTACTTATCGGATGGGTGTGCCTCATTGCGAACATTTCAATACCACCTAGGTTGAGGTGTACGAAAAGTTTTGTGCCCATCAGATATGCTTTGCATGGTCGATCGAGCATTAAATACTATTTTTGCTCTACTGTCATGCACATCTGTCAAAAAACACGCTGCTAGGTATGTTATCAGATCAAGCACTTATGGGATGGGCGTGCCACTTTGCATATAAGTCGATTCCACCTAGTTGAAGGTGTGTGCAAAGTATTGTGCCCATTGGATGCTTTGCATTGTCGATCAATCATAAAACACCGTTTTTGCCTTGGTGTCATGCACAACCATGAAAAAACATGGTCCTAGGTGTGTTATTCAAACTAGTACTTATCGGATGGGGGCTTCACTTCGCACGCAAGTCCGTTTTAACTACGTTGAGGTGCGTGGGAAGTAGTTTCACCATCGGATATGATTTGCATGGTCGATCACGCAATATACACCATTTTTTCCCTAATGATATGCACATCCGCAAAAAAACACGCCATTAGGTGTGTTATCTGACCAAGTACTTATCGGATGGGTGTGCCTCATTGAGAAAATTTTAATACCACCTAGGTTGAGGCGTACGAAAAGTTTTGTGCCCATCGGATATCCTTTGCATGGTCGATCGAGCATTAAATACTATTTTTGCTCTAGTATCATGCACATCCGTCAAAAAACACGCTGCTAGGTATGTTATCCGATCAAGCACTTATGGGATGGGCGTGCCACTTTGCATGTAAGTCAATTCCACCTAGTTGAAGGTGTGTGCAAAGCATTGTGCCCATCGGATATGCTTTACATTGTCGATCAAGCATAAAACACCGTTTTTGCCTTGGTGTCATGCACAACCATGAAAAAACACGGTCCTAGGTGTGTTATTCAAACAAGTTCTTATCAAATGGGGGCTGGAGTTTGCACGCAAGTCCATTTCAACTAGGTTGAGGTGTGTGCAAAGTATTGTCACCATCGGATATGATTTGCATGGTCTATCACGCATTATACACCGTTTTTTCCCTAGTGGTATGCACATCCGTAAAAAACACGGCCTTAGGTATGTTATCTGACCAAATACTTATCGGATGGGTGTGCCGCTTTGACAAAATTTTAATACCACCTAGGTTGAGGTATAGGAAAAGTATTATGCCCATCGGATATGCTTTGCATGGTCGATCGAGCATTAAATACCATTTTTGCCTTAGTGCCATGCACATCCATAAAAATACACACTGCTAGGTGTGTTATCCGATCAAGCACTTATGCGATGGGAATGCCACTTTGCATGTAAGTCAATTCCACCTATTTGAAGGTTAAATACCATTTTTGCCTTAGTGCCACACACATCCGTAAAAAAACACACTGCTAGGTGTGTTATCCGATCAAGCACTTATGCGATGGGAATGCCACTTTGCATGTAAGTCAATTCCACCTATTTGAAGGTTTGTGCAAAGTATCGTGCTCCTCGGATATGGTTTGCATGGTCGATTGAGCATTAAATACCATTTTTGCCTTAGTGCCATGCACATTCGGAAAAAAACACGCTGCTAGGATATCCTTTGCATGGTCGATCGAGCATTAAATACTATTTTTACTCTAGTGTCATGCACATCCGTCAAAAAACACGTTTCTAGGTATGTTATAGGATCAAGCACTTATGGGATGGGCATGCCACTTTGCATGTAAGTCGATTCTACCTAGTTGAAGGTGTGTGCAAAGTATTGTGCCCATCGGATATGCTTTGCATTGTCGATCAAGCATAAAACACCGTTTTTATCTTAGTGTCATGCACATCCGTCAAAAAACACGCTACTAGGTATGTTATCCAATCAAGCACTTATGGGATGGGCGTGCCACTTTGCATGTAAGTCAATTCCACCTAGTTAAAGGTGTGTGCAAAGTATCGTGCCCATCGGTTATGCTTTGCATGGTCGAAAAATACCATTTTTGCCTTAGTGCCATGCACATCCATAAGAAAACACACTGCTAGGTGTGTTATCCGATCAAGCACTTATGCGATGGGCATCCCACTTTGCATGTAAGTCAATTCCACCTAGTTGAAGGTGTGTGCAAAGTATTGTGCTCATCGGATATGATTTGCATTGTCGATCAAGCATAACACACCGTTTCTGCCTTAGTATTGTCACCATCGGATATGATTTGCATGGTTGATCACGCATTATACACCATTTTTTCCCTAATGATATGCACATCCGTAAAAAAACATGCCATTAGGTGTGTTATCTGACCAAGTACTTATCGGATGGCTGTGCCTCATTGAGAACATTTCAATACCACCTAGGTTGAGGCGTAATAAAAGTTTTGTGCCCATCGGATATCCTTTGCATGGTCGATCGAGCATTAAATACTATTTTTACTCTAGTGTCATGCACATCCGTCAAAAAACACGTTGCTAGGTATGTTATCCGATCAAGCACTTATGGGATGGGCGTGCCACTTTGCATGTAAGTTGATTCTACCTAGTTGAAGGTGTGTGCAAAGTATTGTGCCCATCAGATATGCTTTGCATTGTTGATCAAGCATAAAACACCTTTGTTGCCTTAGTGTCATGCACAATCATCAAAAAACACGATCGTAGGTGTATTTTTCAAACAAGTACTTATCGGATGGGGATGCCACTTTGCACACAAGTCAATACTGCCTAGTTTGAGGAACGTGTAAAGTCTTGTGTCCATTGGATATGCTTTGCATAGTCGGTCTCACATGATACACCATTTTGTTGCTAGTGTTATGCACAATCGTCATAAAATATGTTTGGAGGTGTGTTATCCGAACAAGTACTTATGAGATGGGTGCATCACTTTGTATGCAAGTCAATAAGACTAGGTTGAGGCATGTACAAAGTTTTGTGCCCATTGAAGAAATGTAGATGCGATAATATTAGAAAATTCTCGGTATGTGTATATGTGTGTGTGTGTGGCAAACAATTTTGACACAAAGTAAACACCTAGTGCACAAATTATGCACTTCATACCTTGAGTAAATAAGCTTGTTGATGAGGATAAATATGCCCTTGAATAAAAGCATAGATGTTGTATGACCACAATAGGATCGCTTTGACACCTGTGATTTTGCCCATATGTAAGTTTACAAATAGTATAAAAAATCATATAATAATATATTAATAGTTTGCAAATGTGTATAGCAAGTGAGTAATGGGAAGTGGAAGTGGGAATGAGGAGGGAGGAGTGGAATAGGATAGGGAAGTAATAAGGGTGTATGATAATAAGTATAAAAGTTAGTATAATAATATATTAATAGTTTTCAAATGGCAAGTGAGTAATGGGAAGTGGAAGTGAGAGTGGGGAGGGAAGAATGGAATGGGAGAGGGGAAGGTAATAGGGGAGTAGGCTGATAAGGGAGTGAAATGAGTGAGGGAGTTAATAGGGGATGAAAAAGAGGAGGGTGAGATGGGGAACTATGGGATTTTGGGAAATGGGAGGAGTATGGGACGTGGTGGAAATGTGGGATGGGAGTGGTGGCAATGGGGAGGAAGAAGAAATGGATGGATGGGGGGAGGGCTAATGGATGAGGGATGGGGGTCCAATAGGAGAGGGGGAGTAATGGGAGCCAATGGGAGAGGGGATAAATGAAAAGCCAATAGGAGAGAGGGGAGGAATGGAAAGCCAATAGGAGAGGAGGAGGAAAACCTAATTTTTCTTATATATAGTCTTCCTTCTTCATTCATTCTCCCCTCATTTCATTCACTGAAGCAAGAAAGCAAGAAAGCAAGGATGATCAAGAGAGCAAGGAAGGAAGAGCAAGAAAGCAAGAAAGAGCAAACTTACAAACTTTTTCCAGGTACTTGCAAATTTTTTTGATTAATTTTTCTAGTTTCTTTTTTAAAATTTGAAGAGAGAGGAACTAGAGAGAGAAAGGTTCAGGGGAGAAGAAGAAGAGGATGGAGGGACTGGAGGGAAGGGAGGAGGAAGGGAGGCAGAGGGTGGGGCTGAGTAGAGGAAGGAGGGACTGGAGGGAGGAAGGGGGGAGGGGGAAGGGGGGGCTGAAGGGAGGGCTGGTGGCGCTGGCGGGGCGGGGAGAGAGGTGGGTGGGGGGAAAGGGGATCAAGGGCCGAGAGAGAGGGCAGCTGGCAGCAGCAGCCTCCAGCTTGAGGGCGAAGAGGGAGGTGGGTGGGAGGGAAGGGGGTGGGAGGGAAGGGGTTGGCGGCCACGGCCGCCAGCTCTGGGGCAGGGAGGGGGTTGGGTAGGAGGGGTGAGAGGGGTGGGAGGGGCGGCTGGCGGCCGCGAGGGGGTGGGAGGGGGGGCTGGCGGCTGCGGCCGCCAGCTTGGGGGCAGGGAGGGGGTTTTTGTAGGAGGGGTGAGAGGGGTGGGAGGGGCCGCTAGCGGCCGTGGCCGCCAGCTCGGGGGCGGGGCGAAGAGGGAGGTGGGTGGGAGGAGGGAGGTGGGTGGGAGGGAAGGGGGTGGGAGGGGGGGATGGCGATCACGGGCGCCAGCTGGGGGCGGGGAGGGCGTTGGGTGGGAGGCATGAGAGCGGTGGGAGGGGCGGCGGCAGCTGCAGCCGCCATCTCGGGAGCAGGGAGGGGGGTGGGTGCGACGAAAGGGGGTAGGAGGGGCTGAGAGGAGGGGGGTGGGAGGGGTTGGAAGGGGGGGGCTGGCGGCCATGACTGCCAGCCCGGGGGAAGGGGGGGTGAAGAGGGGGGGGAGGGCTAGGGGGTCGTGAAGGGGGGGAGGGTGAAGGGGGGGGGGCTAGTGGCCGCGGCCGCCAGCCCAGGGAGGGGGTTGGGTTGGAGCGAAGGGGGTGGAAGGGGTTGAGAGGAGGCACGGCCGCCAGCTCGGGGGAAGGGGGGTGGGCAAGGGGGGCGGGTTGGGGGGTCGCGAAGGGGGGGGGAGGGCTGAGAGGGGTGGGAGGGGTTGAGAGGAGGGGGGGACTGGCGGCCGCGGCCGCGGCCGCCAGTCGGGGTGGGCTGGGGGGGTCTCAAAAGGAGGGGGGGACGGCTGAGAGGGCGGGAAGGGGGTGCGAGGGGTTGAGAGGAGGGGGAGAAGGGGGGGAGGGCTGGGGGGTCGCGAAGGGGGGGTGGGGAAGGGGGGAGCGCTGAGAGGGGGAGGGGGGAGCGCTAAGAGGGGGAGGGGGCTGGCGGCCGCGGCCGCCAGCCCAGGGAGGGGGTGGGAGGGGTGAAGGGGGTGGGAGGGGGGGGGAGGGGTGAAGGGGGTGGGAGGGGGTGGGGACGGCTGAGAGGGCGGGAAGGGGGTGCGAGGGGTTGAGAGGAGAGGGGGAAGGGGGGGAGGGCTGGGGGGTTGGGGGGTCACGAAGGGGGCGATGGGGAAGGGGGGAGCGCTGAGAGGGGGAGGGGGTTGGCGGCCACAGCTGCCCCCAGGCAGGGGGTGGGAGGGGTGGGAGGGGTTGAGAGGAAAGGAGGGGGCCGCCAGCCCGGGGGAAGGGTGGGTGGGAAAGTGGGGGAGGGCTCGGGGGGGGGGGGGGTCACGAAGGAGGGGGGGGAGGGGTGAGAGGGCAAGGGGGTGGGAGGAGAGGAGGGGAGGGGACTGGTGGCCGCGGCCGCCAGCCCGGGGGGAAAGGTGGGGAGGGCTCGGGGGGGGTCGCGAAGGAGGGGGGGGAGAGGGTTGAGAGGGGGGCAAGGGGGTGGGAGGGGTTGAGAGGAGGGGGGGGAGCGCTGAGAGGGGGTGGGGAAGGGTGAAGAAGGGGGGAGCGCTGAGAGGGGGAGGGGGCTGGCGGCCGCGGTCGGGGAGGGGGTGGGAGGGGTGAAGGGGGTGGGAGGGCTTGAGAGGAGGGGAGGGGGCCACCAGCCCGAGGAAGGGGGGGTGGGAAAGGGGTGGAGGGCTCGGGGGGGTGGGTCGCGAAGGAGGGGGAGGGAGGGTTGAGAGGGCAAGGGGGTGGGAGGGGTTGAGAGAAGGGGAGGGGGTTGGCAGCCGCGGCCGCCAGCCCGGGGGGGAAAGGGAGGGAGGGCTCGGGGGGGTCGCCAAGGAGGGGGGGGAGGGTTGAGAGGGGGGCAAGGGGGTGGGAGGGGTTGAGAGGAGGGGGGGGGACTAGCGGCAGGGGTGGGAGGGGTTGAGAGGAGGGGAGGCGGCTGGCAGCCATGGCCGCCAGCTCGAGGGGAAAGGGAGGGAGGGCTCGAGGGGGTCGCCAAGGGGTCTTGGCGGAAGGAGGGAGGGGAGGGGAGGGGAGGGGAGGGGTCGAGGGAGGAGTTTTGGCGGCGGAGGGAGGGGAGGGAAGGGGAAGGGAGGGGAGGGCTGGGTCGAGGGATGGATGGAGGGAGGGAGGGAGGGGAGAGGAAGGAGAGAGAGGAGAGAGAGAGGGAGAGGAGAGGAGGAAGCAGAAGGAGAGAGAGGGGAGAGGAGGATTTGACTTACTATCACGAGCAAGAACAACAAATAAGATTTGACTTACGAGAAGAATGAAAAGGACTTACGAGAAGAATGAAAAGGACTTACAACAATCGAGAAGAATGTTGAAGAAAGTATCAAGAAGAATGTTGAACACAAATTTGAATTCAAAAGGAACGTATGAGAAGAAAGTATAAGAAGAATGTTGAACACAAATTTGAATTCAAATTTATAATGAATTCAAATTTCCCTCTCTTTTTTGAAAATTCAAATTTATGCGTAGGAGGAGTGGGCTAGTTTTAACTCTCTCCTCATTTCATTGAAGCAACCAAGAGCGGAAGAGAAAGGATAAGTGGAGCCTTACTTTTTTCACTTTTTCCAGGTACTTGCATTCTTTTTTATTCATCTTGTAATTCTTTTTCTTTACTTACAATTCTTTTCAATTAGTTTCTTGTTAAAGTTTTTGAGTTCTATTTCTTAAAATTCGTCTTGTAATTCTTTTTCTTTACTCTTAATTCTTTTTCAATTAGTTTATTCTTAAAGTTTTTGAGGAGGGTGGTCTTTTAGAAGGCATTACAATTCTTTTTAAATTAGTTTCTTATTTGAGTTTTTGAGTTCTATTTTAATTAGTTTTTTATTTATATTTGAGTTTGTAAATTTGAGAAATGAGAGAATAGGGAGGGAGGGAAAGAGAGAAATTAAGAGAGAGAAGAGGGGCTCCTTAAATGAGAGAAGAGAGGGAGAGAGGGAGAGAGAGAGAGAGATTCACACAGAGAAGAGGGGCTCCTTAAATGAGAGAGAAGAGTAGGGAGGGAAAGAAAGAGAGAGGAGAGAGGGGGAGAGAGATTAAGAGAGAGAAGAGAGTCTCTTGGGGGCCATGGCTGCTTTGAGGGAGGGAGAGAGAGAGAAAGAGAGAGAGAGGGAGAGAGAGAAAGAGAGAGAGAGGGAAAGAGAGAGGGAGAGAGAGAGAAAGAGAGAGAGGGATTAAATTAGTTTCTTATTTGAGTTTTTGAGTTCTATTTTAATTAGTTTTTTATTTATAGTTGAGTTTGTAAATTTGAGAAATGAGAAAATTGGGAGGGAGAGAAAGAGAGAAGAGAGATGAGAGAGAAAAAGAGAGAAATTAAGAGAGAGGAGGGACTCTTGGCGGCTGTGCCAAGAGAGAGGGAGAGAGGGAGAGAGAGAGAGAGATTCAGAGAGAGAAGAGGGGCTCCTTAAATGAGAGAGAAGAGTAGGGAGGGAAAGAAAGAGAGAGGAGAGAGGGGGAGAGAGATTAAGAGAGGGAAGCGGGTCTCTTGGGGGCTGTGGCTGCTTGAGGGAGGGAGAGAGTAGGGAGAGAGAGGGAGAGAGAGAGAAAGAGAGAGAGGGAGAGAGAGAAAGAGGGAGAGAGGGAAAGAGAGAGAGGGAGAGAGAGAGAGGGAGAGAGAGAGAGAGAGAGAGAGATGTTTATCAGAATGAAACATGGCGAGAGGAGAGAGGAAAAGAGAGAGAGTGAGAGAGAGAGAAGAGAAGAGGGAGACTTAGGGAGAGAGAAAGAGAGAGAGAGAGAGAGAGAGAGAGAGAGAGAGAGAGAAAGAGAGAGAGGGAGAGAGAGGGAGAGAGAGAGGACTTCTGTGCTAGAGGGAGGGAGAGGGAGAGAGAGAATAAGTGGGATGAGGATAGAGAGAAAAATACTTAAGAGTTGTCAGAGAGAGAGAGAGAGAGAGAGAGAGAGAGATTAAGAGAGAGAATGAGGTGTCTTGACTATGGCTATAAAGAGATTTAGGAGTCGAGAGAGAGAGAGAGAGAGAGAAAGTAAACAGAGTTTTATATATTTACATCTTTTATATTATACTTTTAAAAAATTATAAAAGAGTGACTTTATGGTTTGTTTTGAAGGTGAGATAATATTTTTATATATATTCATCTTTTAAATTGAAAATGTTAACTTTTCTTTAGATACTTGTTCTTCATTTATATCACATGTAGGTTTAGCCTCTACATCACAACCCCTTCTTTTGCATATTTAAGTCTCTTAAACCCTAGCACATTAAAATGAACAGAGAAAAAGAAATTATTTATTGCTTTTCTTCGCTTCGACAGTTGGTTTAGCATAGTTTAGCATAGATTAGATTGCCTTAGAGGAGAGACAATTCTCCAAGTTGCCAATCAAAGCCATGCTCAAATTTTTCTAACTAGTTCCTAATCGTTGTCAGTCCCTTCGCTCACATATGGTTTAACACTCATAACATGATATTAAATAAGACCTTTTACCATTTACCAAGAAGTTTATCAGTGGGCAGATTGCATGAGCAGATATCAGTGGACAGATTACATGTCATGGGACATATTGGAGCTTGATGATTATTGGTTATTTTTATTGCATTTGTATAAATATTTAAGCTCCTTTATTGTCATAAAAAACCTTGTAAATCCTTCTATGCTATTTTTTACATTTATTGTCATATGAAGCGCCTTGTAATAAACCCGACCATCCCGACCATTCACTAATTAACGAGTATCAGTGGGATGCATAAGTGGATATCATGTGGGCTGCATAAGTGGATATCAGTGGAACAGTTTTTAGTGGATAGATTGCATCAGTTGGGTATCAGTGCACAGATATCAATGGATGGACAGATTACATGTCATCACGAAGATTGAAGAATGGATGGACAGATTACATGAATCTTCACGAAGATTGAAGCTTTATCACTAGACGACATTTTATATTACTAGTAAAGCTTTATTGGCTAATTTTTTTACATTTGTACAAATATTTAAGCCTTGTAAAGCCTTTTAGGCTATTTCCCACATTTATTGCCATATGAAGCCTTGTAAAGCCTTTTGGGCTATTTCCCACATTTATTGTATCAAGGTTTGTATATTGTACTTTACTTGTATGTATCTAAATTCTTCATTATCTTTTCTTGTAGGATTATGGAGCAATCAGCTAATGTGATGGCTATCCTAAATGACTCTGAGATCAGAGAATGGGTTTCTGATGTCACTCTGAATTTCAAAGGAAAGGAATATAGCCCCAATGGCTTTGGTAGGTGGACTCGATATCACATGGGCAGAAGAGCTTGGTTTCTTCATCAAAAGGAAAAAAGAATCTTTCTACTTATGTCAAAAAGGGAGTTCAACGGTGTTGAAGATCCATGGGATGCTACTTTCTTCAAAAAAGATATGACTTCAAGCCTTATAGTAGGCATAATAATAGAGCAAAAAGACACCTTTGTGGATATTTTAACAAAGAGTTCAGATCCTAAAGTTGGCGGTATGCATTTTATTGTGTCAAGGAGAGACGCAAAGACCTTTGTGATGCCTCCTCCTCAACCATCAAAGTTTCTAGAGCTGCAAAGGGCATTGGAGACTCTTTCATATACTTGGGAGCAATTTCCTAGTGTGGTGGCAAAAAGGATGCATGCAAAGATAATGTTTGAATACTTTCAGGATGCAGAATATGCTCTTCATATTCAAGGATCTTCACATGGAGGAGATCAAAAAGCTCAGACTTCGATGAAGGGACAAGAAGAACAAGCACATTGTCACAAACCTGTAGAACATGAGCGCAAACTTCTAGAGCCAGAAATGGTGGATGTAACTAAGGATGATGAAAAACAAGCCTTGAGTGCACGGGAATTAGCAAAAATTGAAGAAGATCAAGGTCAATCCACTGCAGTTATGCTAGAAGCTCTTGCTAGCAAACCACGACGTGAAATGCAAAAGGCTAGTACTGCAAGAGCCACGGTTCCAAGCAGTAAAAAAAGACATCGTCCCACTGTAGAGAAAGATAATGTGGATGAAAAACGGTCAAAAAAAGAGAAAGATGAAGAAGACTCAGAATCCAAGGCTGAAGATGATCAGGATGAAGTCACATCAATCAAAAATCTTAATCTGCGTCTTAATGAAGCAGTTACAGATGATGATGTGGGATGTTTCTAGTGATGATATCCATAACTTCATTGATAGAATAGTATATACCACCATTAGCAAAGTGACGATTTGCAACATTGTCATTTTTGTTGATAAAAAAGACAAAGAAGCCATGCAAGTTACTCTAGAGCGAGCATATTCATCAGATTTGAAGATCTATAGTGGTGTTTATGCAGCAAAGAGAGGCAAGAGAGAATGTGGCATAGCAAGTCAAACTCTTGAATCATTCTTTCTGTGTATACGGAGTCCCAACCCTGATCACTCCTTACAAAAGAACATAAGAGGGAATTCAAATAATTTGAGATTGATGCTAGAAGAGCAAGATATTCCCAGGTCCATTCATTATCAAAAAAACAACTATGGAAGTCCTGCAAAAAGTGGGAGTCTCTTGCTTACCATGATGGAGAATTTGCTACCGGCAGGTTGGGAGGTCACCTTGTGCAGGATGGGATATTTATTTGAGGATCTCCTAAGAAAAGGCAACTCCACAAATATTATTGAAAATAAGCATTTCATGGCTTATTTCCAGCTTCAAGCAGATCTAACCACAAGCTATGAAAAAGAGATAGACCACAAGGACACCGATGACATGGATGATTACCTTGAAGATCATAATGTCCCAGTTGATGATGATGAAAAGATGGACTTACATGACCCGTTCACAGAGAGGTTGGTGATAAAGACAAACATGATGATGCCTTCTTTGATAATTATGGCTCGCAGGGTTATGGAAAAAGGCCAGTACGACAATACTTAGCGGTATGAACTCTCTATTTCTCAACGAAATACAATTTTTTAAATAAGATTTAAATTTAAAGATAATGAATCTAATCTCTCATATTTGTTTACAGGCAATAGAGGGAGAAGAAATGGATGAAGTCAATACGGAGGCACTCCCTTCTACTTCAACAATGCAACCACCTCTAAATTTGATTGAAAAATCAAATTTAGCTGCATTGGATAAAATGGAGAGCTCATTTGAAGTTAGGATCGTTTTGAAACGAGAACCTCAGTATTTAAGCTTTGGCAGAGAGGAGGTTTCAATCCTCTCCAATCCTTTAAAAGAGGTTAATGACAATGTTATCTTAGCCATTCTCAGGTAACGTTTATTTATTTATTGCTACTTCAATGAGCTAACATTTGTTTATTTATTCACAGTGCAGTTATATATCAGTTTCCTAGTGCAGAATGCAAATCAATTCTATGAGCTAATGTTTGTTTATTTCTTGGTGCAGTGTAGTTATTTCTCAGCTTCCTAGTACAGTGCAACATCGTGTCTACATGCTCGATGCTCTCCTTTCTTCTATTCTTAGCTCTCCTCAAAAGACTATAGAAGATGTTTGTACCTGGTTAAGCCCTTTGAATTTAGATGGGGTGCGAGTCATCTTAATGCCTTATCATGAGGCGTAAGTATCAACTCTAACCTTATTTTTACTATCTCTTTGGCAAGTTTGTGTAAAACAATAATCATTTTTATTCTGGTCGTGTGGCTCACATTGGAGTCTGATCTTCTGGGACCTTGAACTCAACCATTTATGGTTTGTGAATTCAATAGAAGGCTATCATGCCAACTCCCCAAGGTAATTATTCTCTTAATATTTTTGATACTGTGACATGAAGTTGGGGGTAATAAACTTCACGCACCTCTTCACTTCCTGTAGCATTCGAACTGACTACCAAAGATACTTATCATTGAGAATGAGACATTAGAAAGAAGCTTTTATGCCAAGATACCACACCATACTTTCCTCCCTTAGATGAGAATGAAGATGGTAACATCCCAAGTGATGTTGTAGTCAAGCATAGGGAGAAGGAAAGGATCAGCAGAGGCCATAATCTCAGGGAGCCAGTCTACACCAAAGAGAAGAGCGATACGTTGTTGAAAGAAGATCTTGCGGCTCAACATGACATGAACTGATATATATCGAGGAGTTTGAAGGGGCTGATTAGGTCGGATGGGTAGATTCCGAGGAAACATTGCACCTCCTTCATAGACACCTTTATACTTAGCTCAAAACACTCTATAAACTATCATTAGACACAGAGGCCTATAACTTTCAGTAGAGACATGATATCAAAGATTCAAGTACACAAAGAGATGCGCCCTGAGATGGGCTTCGCGCTGATATAAGTTTCATTGAAAACAGACAGACGGTTGAAGAGATATGGACCATTTACTGGAAGGGGGTAAAAACTATCATGAAAATAGACTGTCAAACACAGAGACTCATAACTTTTTGCAGCAGTATTTGATTCAAGATCTGATTATATAGAAACATGCCTTGAAGAGAGCTTCATGCTGATATAAATTTCATTACAATCAGACTACCAAGTAGAAAGTTATGAGCAAAACACTAACAGGGGGTCAAACTATCATGAAAACTACCCTCCACCCAGGCTAATTTCGCCTGAGCAGGATGCTCCCTCAAGACTCCACCTTCATCAACGATCCACCCCTCATAGATTTTGCCTAGAAGAGGGGAAGAAGTTTGCATAGTGGCTCGGGAAACAAATGAACCATGTGTGCACAGTGAGCAGCCGAATAGAAAGAACTTTTAAGGCTTTGAAAGAAAGAAAAGGGAAGAGATACTCAAGAGAGAGAGAGAACCTAAAGTGACCTTCATTACAAATAGAGTGAGAATCCACCTCAACACTACAAACACAAGGGAGAAGAAGAGGTTTCATACATACAAGAGGGCGTGGAAGCTCCAAGACTACTCATAGAGAGAGAATAAACTAGAGAGAGAAGGACTCAAGAGTCTACATAAGAGAATATCTACAAGAGGAAGAGAAGGCTCATGGAAGAGGCTTGGGGAGACTAGAACTACAGCAACATAAGGCCCAATGGTGGAAGAGATTCTAATGAACAAGGGAGAGGAGGGCTCCTTTTATAGAGATTTTGTTACCCTCCTTCACCCATTTACAATTACTGCCTGTAGATTCCTTTCCCCATCAATCACATAAGCACGTATGTCACCATCCATGTCCTTTTTGGCTACTCTTGCCATGTGTCCCATCAAAAGATGCTCAAGACTCTTAAAATATTGAGAAAGTCAAGAGTCCCCTCACATGGAGCCCATAGGGACCCTCTCTTTTCCACATGTCCACATCCTCCTTATTCCACATAGGAGTTCTAGAAGGATTCCTCTTGACTTCACACTCCTCCACATGCCTTCCACATGCTTGGCATGTGGCCTCTCTTATATTATTGGAACACATGGACATGAGCCCACCTCTTTATATGACTCACTCTTCCTATTTTCTAAAAAACTCATAATATCCCATACACAAATAACTCTCACCCCATACCAAGGTATTTATAATTCATACCTATGGTATTTACAATGAGTCATTCCACTCATCCTCTCAATCCCATACAATATAATAGAAAATAGAAATAAGTGAGAGCCACTAGGCTATCACTTGATACTCAAACCCTTATCAAACATAGAGAAAAACAATATCAATGCCAAGTTAAAAATATCAATTTTTGGCGTCACATCTTTCCCCCCCAGCAGATCCTCTCTAGTACAGAGAGGGTCTGCTGGCCCTCAAGGTGGTCGAGCATAGAAGAATTTAAGGCGATACTCATTGGTGCATTCGGGTATCACCATGCCATCAACATCCTCAAGCTGATAGGTTCCATTCGTGACATTCATATACATCCTTATGGAGGCGTGGCCAAAAGTAACCAATCTATGCTTCCGTTGTGGTGTTAACCCTCGAGGAAACATGCCTTCTTCCACATATTGCTGAACATCTTGTAGTTTTGGCCATCCAGTGTCTACCCAAGAAACCACCCCCCGGTCTGGCACTATAATGGCTTTAGCTAACTCATCTGTCCTTTGATTTTCTTTTTTGTTTATATGAATAAACTTGCAAAAATCAAAGCGACTACATTGAACACCTATTTCATTAATTTTGGACCTTTTGTGTTGTTTTTGGACGAAGCCCAAAAATCCTTCCCAAATGAAAACTTTACTTTATGAAAATATCCTTTCCAAATCAAAATTTTACTTTCATAAAAGTTTCTTCCCAAATCAAAAGTTCACTTTGTGGCACTGTCATATTCACATAAAAATATTGTTTTTTCAATCTATACTTTTGCACCAACATGCAAGAATTTAAAATAATCCTATATTAGAAATTCTAGCTATATCTAAGTTATTTGTTAATTTAATTATTTTTAATATTTTTCCTTGACGTTTTTCCTTCCCAAATCAAAAGTTCACTTTGTGGCTCTATCATATTCACATACAAATATTGTTTTTTCAATCTATACTTTTGCACCAACATGCAAGAATTTGAAATAATCCTATATTAGAAATTCTAGCTATATCTAAGTTATTTGTTAATTTAATTATTTTAAATATTTTTCCTTGACGTTTTTCGTTGACGTGATAAATTTATAAATCCATGAAAGGAGACTTAAATATTTCATGAAAATAACATTGTCACTCGGCAATATGCACAAAATTTAACAAAACTTTTAATAAATAGAAAGAAGACAGGATGCCATAAGACCAAAGAGGGATAATAGCAATTGTAGCTTTATGTATATGATTACATTGAGAGACGTTGCTCTTAGCTAGAGTCTTCATATCCAAAATGATATAGATTGAACATATGTTTACAATTTAAATTATTGCTCTTAAAGAGCCTCAATTCGTGCCATCTGCATAATTTGACACCCCATTGTCTTATTGCTCAATGCGATAGTCCCTTGCCAGGTGCCATCTGCATTAACTCCCTGTTGTCTTGCCAAGCCTTGACCGTTGGGTGACATCCACTGCAAAATACAGGTGCCATCTGCATTAACTCCCACAAGTTATCTTGCCAAGCCTTGCCCCTTGGGTGCATTGACTCCCCATTGTCTTATTGCTCAATGTGATAGTCCCTTGCCAGGTGCCATCTGCATTAACTCCCTATTGTCTTGGCAAGCCTTGACCCTTGGGTGACATCCAGTGCATATTTTGACTCTCATTTGACATACGAGGTGATGACTCTGATTATATTTGTCTTGGATTGGCTCCTTGCCTAGTACCCAAATAAAATCCTTCTGAATCAATGGACTTCAATACAAAGCTTTAATCATGGACATTCTTCATTTGCGCTATCTCCTTCTACTTCCTCCATGGCGAGCATCCTTAAAAATTCGTGTATATGCAAAATAGTTTGCTGTGGTATTTTTATTTTTCCTTCTACCTCATATCCCATGTGCTTCTTTGAATTCTTTACCCTTGAATGCCAAGACACTATGATTGTCTCCGTCGAAACTTGAGAGACTGCTTCATCATTTGGGGCCCACTCCTTCATTATACAATTAGTATATAATGTGTTGTTATCCATATTCTCCTTCCTGCCCTTTGGCTCATACCATACCGCTGTAAATGTTGTAGCTCTCCCTTGGTCATCTCTTTGCACATCAACTACTTTTGCAACCCAAAACTTCACATTCTCATATTCATCATCCGATGGCCGAACCACAACAAAACAATCAACCTCTATATCTACTTGTGGCATAAACTCTCTCTTCTTCGGTCCACAATATGGACGTGGGAGTAATGATACAAAATCATTTTCAAAGACTGGAGCTGGGCGCAAATCGTTATGAACATTTGGCCAAAACATATTGCATTCTTCTTTGACATCCTTTGAGCCTCGCACTCTCTCAAGGTCCTTTATTAAATTTCGTGTCTTGTAAATTACAGTGGTAGTGTGTTCTCTCCAAGTAGGCTTCGAATCAGGATATCTCTGGAGCATTTCCTCTTTGTATGTAATAAATGCTTTTAATCCATCTATTTCACAATTAGACCTCTCATTAAATTCTTGTATAGGAGCCCATGTTGGATACCTGCATGAACTCATCCACACTTGACAAGACATCGCTATTGAAACCTTTGCCCTTCTCACTGTGCAAGAATTCATCCACCCCAGATAAGGCTTCGCTTTCAAAATCATTTTGTTTCTTGGAACCAATGAACTCATCCACTCCAGATAAGATGTCACTTCTATAATTGAGTATATTGAAATCATCCACATTTGAAGTGATAGAGCCTGGCACATGGGCACGCTTTTTAGGTCCTTTGATATTGTAGTATGTGTTGTCTTTATCATTGAAAACCACGTGCCTCTTTCTCATGTTTAAAAATTGTATGCTCCATCTCATATTCTTGCCTACCTCATAGTAGGGATCACATAAGGATGTTATGTTATCAACCATACCATCATCAGTGACTTTTAGAATCCTCATCTGCGCAAATGACCATTGCTCCACTTGTTCAAATCCCAATACTTCACCTTCTGCTACAATCTTATTTGCAAATGATCTCATTTGTAAAATGTCCCCTATAGTAAAATCCAAGGTGGTGCACTTTATATTCTTGATAATGTCTGTTGCATAAGTCTCATCTTTGTCCCATGCTATAAATGATTTGTTGGATGTATTGTAGGGCATAACATCTCCAAGTGTTTCCATATCTCCACATTTATACTTTAGCTCAACATGTGCGCTAAGAATCTTTGATACAGTAACTGCTACCGTATCTTCGCCAAGTCTTCGAAAGTGGCAAAGTGAATTGGGATCACTATCATGGATTGTAGCAAATGCAACTACTTCTCTTTTGCTACATAAAATCACATCCATCCCTGGAACAAAATCTATAGCCATCTCCTTTGTGAGAGTCCTTCGCAAGCAAGCTGCAGTGGCAATAATTACATAAATATTAGTCTCTTTTTAATAATCTACTTATTTATTATAATTTTTAATTAGTACTTAATTTATTAGTGGGAGAAGTTATCCGATCAAGTACTCATCAGATGGACATGCCAAGTTATCCTTTGCATGGTCAATCAAGCATTAAATACTATTTTTGCTCTAGTGTCATGCACATCCGTAAAAAAACATGAGCCTACTAGGTACGTTATCCAATCAAGCACTAATGGGATGCGGGTGCCACTTTGCATGTAAGTCAATTCCACCTAGTTGAGGTGTACAAAAAGTGTTGTGCCCATCGGATATGCTTTGCATGGTCCATCGAGCATTAAATACTATTTTTGCTCCTGTCATGCACATCCATAAAAAAAACACGCTGCTAGGTGTGTTATCCGATCAAGTACTTATGCGATGGGAATGCCACTTTGCATGTAAGTCAATTCCACCTAGTTGAAGGTGTGTGCAAAGTATTGTTCCCATCCAATATGCTTTGCATTGTCGATCAAGCATAACACACTATTTCTGCCTTACTGTCATGCACAACCATATAAAAACACGGCCATAGGTGTGTTATTCAAATAAGTACTTATAAGATGGGGGCTCCACTTTGCACGCAAGTCCGTTTTAACTACGTTGAGGTGCGTGCAAAGTATTGTCACCATCGGATATGATTTGCATGGTCGATCACGCATTATACACCATTTTTTCCCTAATGATATGCACATTCGCACAAAAACACGCCATTAGGTGTGTTATCTGACCAAGTACTTATCGGATGGGTGTGCCTCATTGAGAACATTTCAATACCACCTAGGTTGAGGCGTAAAAAAAGTTTTGTGCCCATTGGATATCCTTTGCATGGTCAATCGAGCATCAAATACTATTTTTACTCTAGTGTCATGCACATCCGTCAAAAAACACGCTGCTAGGTATGTTATATGATCAAGCACTTATGGGATGGGTGTGCCACTTTGCATGTAAGTTGATTCTACCTAGTTGAAGGTGTGTGCAAAGTATTGTGCCCATCGGATATGCTTTGCATTGTCGATCAAGCATAAAACACCGTTTTTGTCTTAGTGTCATGCACATTTGTCAAAAAACGCAGTCCTAGATGTGTTATTCAGACTAGTACTTATCGGATGGGGGCTCCAGTTTGCACGCAAGTCTGTTTCAACTAGGTTGAGGTGTGTGCAAAGTATTGTCACTATCGGATATGATTTGCATGGTCGATCATGCATTATACACCGTTTTTTTCCCTAGTGGTATGCACATCCGCAAAAAAACACGCCCTTAGGTATGTTATCTGACCAAGTACTTATCGGATGGGTGTACCTCTTTGACAACATTTTAATACCACCTAGGTTGAGGTATAAGAAAAGTATTATGCCCATCGGATATGCTTTGCATGGTCGATCGAGCATTAAATACCATTTTTGCCTTAGTGCCATGCACATCCGTAAAAAAACACGCTGCTAGGTGTGTTATCCGATCAAGAACTTATGCGATGGGAATGCCACTTTGCATGTGAGTCAATTACACCTAGTTGAAGATGTGTGCAGAGTATCGTGCCCATCCGATATGCTTTGCATGGTTGATCGAGCATTAAATACCATTTTTGCCTTAGTGCCATGCACATCCGTAAAAAAACACGCTACTAGGTGTGTTATCTGATCAAGCACTTATGCGATGGGCGTGCCACTTTGCATGTAAGTTAATTACACCTAGTTGAAGGTGTGTGCAAAGTATTGTGTTCATCGGATATGCTTTGTATTGTCGATTAAGCATAACACACCGTTTCTGCCTTAGTGTCATGCACAACCATATAAACATACGGCCATAGGTGTGATATTCAAATAAGCACTTATCAGATGGGGGATCCACTTTGCACGCAAGTTTGTTTCAACTACGTTGAGGTGCATGCAACATATTGTCACCATCGGATATGATTTGCATGGTCGATCACGCATTATACACCATTTTTTTCCTAATGATATGCACATCCGCAAAAAAACACGCCATTAGGTGTGTTATTTGACCAAGTACTTATCGGATGGGTGTGCCTCATTGAGAACATTTCAATACCACCTAGGTTGAGGCATACAAAAAGTTTTGTGCCCATCGGATATCATTTGCATGGTCGATCGAGCATTAATTACTTTTTTTACTCTAGTGTCATGCACATCCGTCAAAAAACACGCTGCTAGGTATGTTATCTGATCAAGGACTTATGGGATGGGCGTGCCACTTTGCATGTAAGTCTATTCCACAAGTTTGAAGGTGTGTGCAAAGTATCGTGCCCATCGGATATGCTTTGCATGGTCGATCGAGCATTAAATACAATTTTTGCCTTAGTGCCATGCACATCCGTAAAAAAACACGCTGCTAGGTGTGTTATCCGATCAAGCACTTATGCGATGGGAATGCCACTTTGCATGTAAGTCAATTCCACTTATTTGAAGGTGTGTGCAAAGTATCATGCCCATCGGATATGCTTTGCATGGTCGATCGAGCATTAAATTCCATTTTTGCCTTAGTGCCATGCACATCCGTAAAAAAAAACGCTGCTAGGTGTGTTATCTGATCAAGCACTTATGCGATGGGCGTGCCACTTTGCATGTAAGTCAATTCCACCTAGTTAAAGGTATGTGCAAAGTATTGTGCCCATCGGATATGCTTTGCATGGTTGATCGAGCATTAAATACCATTTTTGCCTTAGTGCCATGCACATCCGTAAAAAAACACGCTGCTAGGTGTGTTATCTGATCAAGCACTTATGCGATGGGCGTGCCACTTTGCATGTAAGTTAATTCCACCTAGTTGAAGGTGTGTGCAAAGTATTGTGCCCATCGGATATGCTTTGCATTGTTGATCAAGCATAACACACTGTTTTTGCCTTAGTGTCATGCACAACCATATAAAAACACGGCCATAGGTGTGTTATTCAAACAAATACTTATCAGATGGGGCCTCCACTTTGCACGCAAGTCCATTTTAACTATGTTGAGGTGCGTGCAAAGTATTGTCACCATCGGATATGATTTACATGGTCGATCACGCATTATACACCGTTTTTTCCCTAGTGGTATGCACATTCGCAAAAAAACATGCCCTTAGGTATGTTATCTGACCAAGTACTTATCGGATGGGTGTGCCTCTTTGACAACATTTTAATACAACCTAAGTTGAGGTATAGGTAAAGTATTATGCCCATCGGATATGCTTTGCATGGTCGATCGAGCATTAAATACAATTTTTGCCTTAGTGCCATGCACATCCATAAAAAAACACGCTGCTAGGTGTGTTATCCGATCAAGCACGTATGCGATGGGAATGCCACTTTGCATGTAAGTCAATTCCACTTAGTTGAAGGTGTGTGCAAAGTATCGTGCCCATCGGATATGCTTTGCATGGTCGATCGAGCATTAAATTCCATTTTTGCCTTAGTGCAATGCACATTCGTAAAAAAACACGCTGCTAGGTGTGTTATCCGATCAAGCACGTATGCGATGGGAATGCCACTTTGCATGTAAGTCAATTCCGCTTAGTTGAAGGTGTGTGCAAAGTATCGTGCCCATCGGATATGCTTTGCATGGTCGATCGAGCATTAAATTCCATTTTTGCCTTAGTGCCATGCACATCCGTAAAAAAACACGCTGCTAGGTGTGTTATCTGATCAAGCACTTATGCGATGGGCGTGCCACTTTGCATGTAAGTCAATTCCACCTAGTTAAAGGTATGTGCAAAGTATTGTGCCCATCGGATATGCTTTGCATGGTTGATCGAGCATTAAATACCATTTTTGCCTTAGTGCCATGCACATCCGTAAAAAAACACGCTGCTAGGTGTGTTATCTGATCAAGCACTTATGCGATGGGCGTGCCACTTTGCATGTAAGTTAAGTCCACCTAGTTGAAGGTGTGTGCAAAGTATTGTGCCCATCGGATATGCTTTGCATTGTCGATCAAGCATAACACACTGTTTTTGCCTTAGTGTCATGCACAACCATATAAAAACACGGCCATAGGTGTGTTATTCAAATAAATACTTATCAGATGGGGCCTCCACTTTGCACGCAAGTCCGTTTAAACTACATTGAGGTGCGTGCAAAGTATTGTCATGATCGGATATGATTTACATGGTCGATCACGCATTATACATCATTTTTTCCCTAATGATATGCACATTCGCAAAAAAATACGCCATTAGGTGTTATCTGACCAAGTACTTATCGGATGGGTGTGCCTCATTGAGAACATTTCAATACCACCTAGGTTGAGGTGTACAAAAAGTTTTGTGCCCATAGGATATCCTTTGCATGGTCGATCGAGCATTAAATACTATTTTTACTCTAGTGTCATGCACATCCGTCAAAAAACACGTTTCTAGGTATGTTATAGGATCAAGCACTTATGGGATGGGCATGCCACTTTGCATGTAAGTCGATTCTACCTAGTTGAAGGTGTGTGCAAAGTATTGTGCCCATCGGATATGCTTTGCATTGTCGATCAAGCATAAAACACCGTTTTTATCTTAGTGTCATGCACATTCGTAAAAAAACGCAGTCCTAGATGTGTTATTCAAACTAGTACTTATCAGATGGGGGCTCTAGTTTGCACGCAAGTCCGTTTCAACTAGTTTGAGGTGTGTGCAAAGTATTGTCACCTTCGGATATGATTTGCATGGTTGATCAGGCATAACACACCATTTTTGCCTTAATGTCATGCACAACCATATAAAAACACGGCCATAGGTGTGTTATTCAAATAAGTACTTATTAGATGGGGGCTCCACTTTGCACGCAAGTCCGTTTTAACTACATTGAGGTGTGTGCAAAGTATTGTCACCATCAGATATGATTTGCATGGTCGATCACGCATTATACACCATTTTTTCCCTAGTGGTATGCACATCCGCAAAAAAACACGCCCTTGGGTATGTTATCTGACCAAGTACTTATCGGATGGATGTGCCTCTTTGACAACATTTTAATAACAACTAGGTTGAGGTATAGGAAAAGTATTATGCCCATCGGATATGCTTTGCATGGTCGATCGAGCATTAAATACCATTTTTGCCTTAGTGCCATGCACATCTGTAAAAAAACACGCTGCTAGGTGTGTTATCCGATCAAGCACTTATGCGATGGGAATGCCACTTTGCATGTAAGTCAATTCCACCTAGTTGAAGGTGTGTGCAAATTATCGTGCCCATCGGATATGCTTTGCATGGTCGATCGAGCATTAAATTCCATTTTGCCTTAGTGCCATGCACATTCGTAAAAAAACACACTGCTAGGTGTGTTATCTGATCAAGCACTTATGCGATGGGCGTGCCACTTTGCATGTAAGTCAATTACACCTAGTTGAAGGTGTGTGCAAAGTATCGTGCCCATCGGATATGCTTTGCATTGTCGATCAAGCATAACACACCGTTTTTGCCTTAGTGTCATGCACAACCATATAAAAACACGGCCATAGGTGTGTTATTCAAATAAATATTTATCATATGGGGGCTCCACTTTGCACACAAGTCTGTTTTAACTACGTTGAGGTGCGTGCAAAGTATTGTCACCATCGGATATGATTTGCATGGTCGATCACGCATTATACATCATTATTTTCCTAATGACATGCACATTCGCAAAAAAACACGCCATTAGGTGTGTTATCTGACCAAGTACTTATCGGATGGGTGTGCCTCATTGAGAACATTTCAATACCACCTAGGTTGAGGCATACGAAAAGTTTTGTGCCCATCGGATATCCTTTGCATGGTCTATCGATCATTAAATACTATTTTTACTCTAGTGTCATGCACATCCGTCAAAAAACACGTTTCTAGGTATGTTATAGGATCAAGCACTTATGGGATGGGCATGCCACTTTGCATGTAAGTCGATTATACCTAGTTGAAGGTGTGTGCAAAGTATTGTGCCCATCGGATATGCTTTGCATTGTCGATCAAGCATAAAACACCATTGTTGCCTTAGTGTCATGCACAATCGTCAAAAAACACGATCGTAGGTGTATTTTTCAAACAAGTACTTATCGGATGGGGATGCCACTTTGCACACAAGTCAATACTGCCTAGGTTGAGGAACGTGTAAAGTCTTGTGTCCATTGGATATGCTTTGCATAGTCTGTCTCACATGATAGTGTTATGCACAATCGTCATAAAATACATAGGAGGTGTGTTATCCGAACAAGTACTTATGAGATGGGTGCACCACTTTGTATGCAAGTCAATAAGACCTAGGTTGAGGAGTGTACAAAGTTTTGTGCCCATTGGAGAAATGTAGATGCGATAATATTAGAAAATTCTCGGTATATGTATATGTGTGTGTGTGTGTGGCAAACAATTTTGGCACAAAGTAAACACCTAGTGCACAAATTATGCACTTCATACCTTGAGTAAATAAGCTTGTTGATGAGGATAAATATGCCCTTGAATAAAAGCACAGTTGTTGTATGACCACAATAGGATCGCTTTGACACCTGTGATTTTGCCCATATGTAAGTTTACAAATAGTATAAAAATCATGTAATAATATATTAATAGTTTTGCAAATGTGGTATAGCAAGTGAGTAATGGGAAGTGGAAGTGGGAATGAGGAGGGAGGAGTGGAATAGGATAGGGAAGTAATAAGGGTGTATGATAATAAGTATAAAAAATAGTATAATAATATATTAATAGTTTTAAATGGCAAGTGAGTAATGGGAAGTGGAAGTGAGAGTGGGGAGGGAAGAATGGAATGGGAGAGGGGAAGGTAATAGGGGAGTAGGCTAATAAGGGAGTGAAATGAGTGAGGAAGTTAATAGGGGATGAAAAAGAGGAGGGTGAGATGGGGAAATATGGGATTTTGGAAAATGGGAGGAGTATGGGACGTGGTGGAAATGTGGGATGGGAGTGGTGGCAATGGGGAGGAAGAAGAAATGGATGGATGGGAGGAGGGCTAATGGATGAGGGATGGGGGTTCAATAGGAGAGGGGGAGTAATGGGAGCCAATGGGAGAGGAGATAAATGAAAAGCCAATAGGAGAGAGGGGAGGAATGGAAAGCCAATAGGAGAGGAGGAGGAAAACCTAATTTTTCTTATATATAGTCTTCCTTCATTCATTCATTCTCCCCTCATTTCATTCAAGCAAGAAAGCAAGGACGATCAAGAGAGCAAGGAAGGAAGAGCAAGAAAGCAAGAAAGAGCAAACTTACAAACTGTTTCCAGGTACTTGCAAACTTTTTTTTCTAGTTTCTTTTTTAAAATTTGAAGAGAGAGAAACTAGAGAGAGAAAGGTTCAGGGGAGGGAAGGGAGGGGAGGGAGGAGGAAGGGAGGGGAGGAAGAGGGTGGGAGGGGAGGGAGGAGGAAGGGAGGGGAAGAAGGGGCGAAGAGGGAGGTGGGTGGGAGGGAAGGGGGTGGGAGGGGAGGCTGGCGCGGCGGGTGGGAGGGAAGCGGGTGGGTGGGGAGGGGGGCTGAGAGGAGGAGGGGGGGAGCGGCTGAGAGGGGGAGGGGGGGGCGCGGCTGAGAGGAGGGGGGAGCGGCTGAGAGGGGGAGGAGGGGGGGCGCGGCTGAGAGGGGGAGGGGGGGGGGCGCGGCTGAGGGGGGGAGGGGGGGGAGGGTGAAGAGGGGGGGCTGGCGGCCGCGGCTGCCAGCCCGGGAGGGTGGGGGAGCGGCTGGGGGGGGGAAGGAGGGAGGGGGGGCGCGGATGAGAGGGGGAGGGGGGGGGCGCGGCTGAGGGGGGGAGGGAGGGGAGGGTGAAGAGGGGGGGCTAGCGGCCGCGGCCGCCAGCCCAGGAGGGTGGGGGAGCGGCTGAGGGGGGGAAGGGGGGGTGGGGGAGGGGTTGCGAAGGGGGGGGGGGGGAGGGTGAAGAGGGGGGGGCTGGGTGAGAGGAGGGGGGGGGGCTGGCGGCCGCGGCCGCCAGCCAGGGAGGGTGAAAGGGGGGGGGGGAGGGTGGGTTGCGAAGGGGGGGGGGAGAGTGAAGAGAGGGGGGCTGGGTGAGAGGAGGGGGGGGCTGGCGGCCGCGGCCGCCAGCCCAGGGAGAGAGGAGAGGGGGTTGCGAAGGGGCTAGGTGAGAGGAGAGGGGGGGGGCTGGGTGAGAGGAGGGGGGGGGCTGGCGGCCGCGGCCGCCAGCCAGGGAGGGTGAAGGGGGGGGATGGGTGGGTCGCGAAGGGGGGGGGGGAGGGTGAAGACACCCCCTGGGTGAAGGGGGGGGATGGGTGGGTCGCGAAGGGGGGGAGAGAGGAAGGAGAGGTGGGGGCTGGGTGAGAGGAGGGGGGGGGCTGGCGGCCGCGGCCGACAGCCAGGGAGCGTGAAGGGGGGGGATGGGTGGGTTGCGAAGGGGGGGGGAGGGTGAAGAGGGGGGGGCGGGAGTGTGAAGAGGGGGGGCTGGGTGAGAGGAGGGGGGGGGCTGGCGGCCGCGGCCGCAAGCCCAGGGAGAGAGGAAGGAGGGGGGGGGCTGGGTGAGAGGAGGGGGGGGCTGGCGGCCGCGGCCGCCAGCCAGGGAGCGTGAAGGGGGGGGATGGGTGGGTTGTGAAGGGGGGGGGGAGGGTGAAGAGGGGGGGGCTGGGTGAGAGGAGGGGGGGGTCTGGCGGCCGCGGCCGCCAACCCAGGGAGAGAGGAGAGGGGGGGCGCTGGGTGAGACGAGGGGGGAGAGAGGAGGGGGGGGCTGGCGGCCGCGGTCGCCAGCCAGGGAGGGTGAAGGGGGGGGGGATGGGTGGGTTGCGAAGGGGGGGCGTGAGAGGAGGGGGGGGCTGGCGGCCGCGGCCGCCAGCCCAGGGAGAGAGGAGAGGGGGTTGCGAAGGGGCTGGGTGAGAGGAGAGGGGGGGGGCTGGGTGAGAGGAGAGGGGGGGGCTGGCGGCCGCTAGCCAGGGAGGGTGAAAGGGGGGGATGGGTTGCGAAGGGGGGGGGAGGGTGAAGAGGGGGGGGTTGGGTGGTGAGAGGAGGGGGGGGGGGCTGGCGGCCGCGGCCGCCAGCCCAGGGAGGGTGAAGGGGGGGGGATGGGTGAGAGGAGGGGGGGGGTGGCGGCCGCGGCCGCCAGCCCAGGGAGAGAGGGAGGGTGAAGGGGGGGGGATGGGTGGATTGCGAAGGGGGGGGAGGGTGAAGAGGGGGGGGCTGGGGAGGGGGGGGGCTGGCGGCCGCGGCCGCCAGCCCAGGGAGAGAGGGAGGGTGAAGGGGGGGGATGGGTGGATTGCGAAGGGGGGGGAGGGTGAAGAGGGGGGGGCTGGGTGAGAGGAGGGGGGGCTGGCGGCCGCGGCTGCCAGCCCCAGGGAGGGGTTGCGGAGGGGGGTGTCGCCAAGGAGGGAGGGAGGGGGGGCCAAAGGGAGAGTGGGGAAGAGGGTGGAAGGGTTGGGGGGGTTGCCAAGGGGGGTGGGGAAAAGGGAGGAAGGTTAAAAGGGGGTAGGGGGAAAAAGGGGTAGGGGAGGAAGAGGTTATGCGACGGGAGAGGGGAAGGGTAACGGGAGGGGAGGGGGGAGGGGGAGGGGGATTTTGGGGAAGGAGGGGGGGTGAGGGGAAGGGAGGAGTTTTGGCGGCGGAGGGAGGGGAGGGAAGGAGGTTGGAGGAGAGGATTGGGTCGAGGGATGGATGGAGGGAAGGAGAGGAGAGAGAGGAGAGAGAGAGAGGGAGAGGAGAGGAGGGAGTAGGAGAGAGATGGGAGAGGAGGATTTGACTTACTATCACGAGCAAGAACGAAAAATAAGATTTGACTTACGAGAAGAATGAAAAGGACTTACGAGAATGAAAAGGACTTACATGAAAAGGACTTACGAGAATGAAAAGGACTTACGAGAATCGAGAAGAATGTTGAAGAAAGTATCAAGAAGAATGTTGAACATAAATTTAAATTCAAAAGGAACGTATAAGAAGAAAGTATAAGAAGAATGTTGAACACAAATTTGAATTCAAATTTATAATGAATTCAAATTTCCCTCTCTTTTTTGAAAATTCAAATTTATGTGTAGGAGTGGACTAGTTTTAACTCTCTCCTCATTTCATTGAAGCAACCAAGAGCGGAAGAGAAAGGATAAGCCGAGCCTTACTTTTTTCACTTTTTCCAGGTACTTGCATTCTTTTTTATTCGTCTTGTAATTCTATTTCTTTACTTACAATTCTTTTCAATTAGTTTCTTGTTAAGGTTTTTGAGTTCTATTTCTTAAAATTCGTATTGTAATTCTTTTTCTTTACTTATAATTCTTTTTCAATTAGTTTATTCTTAAAGTTTTTGAGGAGGGTGGTCTTTTAGAAGGCATTACAATTCTTTTTAAATTAGTTTCTTATTTGAGTTTTTGAGTTCTATTTTAATTAGTTTTTTATTTATATTTGAGTTTGTAAATTTGAGAAATGGGAGAATAGGGAGGGAGGGAAAGAGAGAAATTAAGAGAGAGAAGAGGGGCTCCTTAAGAGAGGGAGAGAGAGAGAGAGATTCACACAGAGAAGAGGGGCTCCTTAAATGAGAGAGAAGAGTAGGGAGGGAAAGAAAGAGAGAGGAGAGAGGCGGAGAGAGATTAAGAGAGAGAAGCTGGTAAAGAGAGAGGAGAGAGGGGGAGAGAGATTAACAGAGAGAAGCGGGTCTCTTGGGGGCCGTGGCTACTTGAGGGAGGGAGAGAGTAGGGAGAGAGAGGGAGAGAGAAAGAGAGAGAGGGAGAGAGAGAAAGAGAGAGAGGGAGAGAGAGAGAGATGTTTATGGGAATGAAACGTGGCGAGAGGAGAGAGGAAAAGAGAGAGAGAGAGAGAGAAGAGAAGAGGGAGACTTAGGGAGAGAGAGGGAGAGAGAGAGAGAGAGAGAGAGAGGGAGAGAGAGAGAGAGAGAGAGAGAGAGGAATGAAACTTATGTGCTAGAGGGAGGGAGAGGGAGAGAGAGAATAAGTGGGATGAGGATAGAGAGAAAAATACTTAAGAGTTGTCAAAGAGAGAGAGAGAGAGATTAAGAGAGAGAATGAGGTGTCTTGACTATGGCTACAAGGAGATTTAGGAGGAGAGAGAGAGAGAGAGAGAAAGTAAAGAGAGTTTTATATATTTACATCTTTTATATTATATTTTTAAATGAGAGAGAAGAGTAGGGAGGGAAAGAAAGAGAGATGAGAGAGAGGGAGAGAGATTAAGAGAGAGAAGCGGGTCTCTTGGGGACCGTGGCTTCTCTTGGGGACCGTGGCTCCTTGAGGGAGGGAGAGAGTAGGGAGAGAGAGGGAGAGAGAGAGAAAGAGAGAGAGGGAGAGAGAAAGAGAGAGAGGGAGAGAGAGGGAGAGAGAGAGAGGAATGAAAAATACTTAAGAGTTATAGAGAGAGAGAGAGAGATTAAGAGAGCGAATGAGGTGTCTTGACTATGGCTACAAAGAGATTTAGGAGTAGAGAGAGAGAGAGAGAGAGAAAGTAAAGAGAGTTTTATATATTTACATATTTTATATTATACTTTTAAAAAATTATAAAAGAGTGAATTTATGGTTTGTTTTGAAGGTGAGATAATGTTTTTATATATATTCATCTTTTAAATTGAAAAATGTTAACTTTTCTTTAGATACTTGTTCTTTATTTATATCACATGCAGGTTTAGCCTCTACATCACAACCCCTTCTTTTGCATATTTAAGCCTCTTAAACCCCAGCACATTAAAATGAACACAGAAAAAGAAATTATTTATTGCTTTTCTTCGCTTCGACAGTTGGTTTAGCATAGTTTAGCATAGATTAGATTGCCTTAGAGGAGAGACAATTCTCCAAGTTGCCAATCGAAGCCATGCTCAAATTTTTCTAACTAGTTCCTAATCGTTGTCAGTCCCTTCGCTCACATGCGGTTTAACACTCATAACATGCTATTAAATAAGACCTTTTACCATTTACCAAGAAGTTTATCAGTGGGCAGATTGCATGAGCAGATATCAGTGGACAGATTGCATATATCAGTGGACAGATTACATGCCATGGGA
Source organism: Dipteris shenzhenensis (assembly GCF_047967505.1). Lineage (NCBI taxonomy): Eukaryota > Viridiplantae > Streptophyta > Polypodiopsida > Gleicheniales > Dipteridaceae > Dipteris > Dipteris shenzhenensis. The sequence continues at coordinate 18,609,121 of NC_141623.1, read as the reverse complement.
CATATTGGAGCTTGATGATTATTGGTTATTTTTATTGCATTTGTATAAATATTTAAGCTCATTTATTGTCATAAAAATCCTTGTAAAGCCTTTTATGCTATTTTTTACATTTATTGTCATATGAAGCGCCTTGTAATAAACCCGACCATCCCGACCATTCACTAATTAACGAGTATCAGTGGGATGCATAAGTGGATATCATGTGGGCTGCATAAGTGGATATCAGTGGAACAGTTTTTAGTGGATAGATTGCACCAGTTGGGTATCAGTGCTCAGATATCAATGGATGGACAGATTACATGAATCTTCACTAAGATTGAAGCTTTATCACTAGACGACATTTTATATTACTTGTAAAGCTTTATTGGCTAATTCTTTTACATTTGTACAAATATTTAAGCCTTGTAAAGCCTTTTAGGCTATTTCCCACATTTATTGCCATATGAAGCCTTGTAAAGCCTTTTGGGCTATTTTCCACATTTATTGTATCAAGGGTTGTATATTGTACTTTACTTGTATGTATCTAAATTCTTCATTATCTTTTCTTGTAGGATTATGGAGCAATCAGCTAATGTGATGGCTATGCTAGATGACTCTGAGATCAGAGAATGGGTTTCTGATGTCACTTTGAATTTCAAAGGAAAGGAATATAGCCCCAATGGCTTTGGTAGGTGGACTCGATATCACATGGGTAGAAGAGCCTGGTTTCTTCATCAAAAGGAAAAGAGACTCTTTCTACTTATGTCAAAAAGGGAGTTCAATGGTGTTGAAGATCCATGGGATGCTACTTTCTTCAAAAAAGATATGACTTCAAGCCTTGTAGTAGGCATAATAATTCGGCGAAAAGACACCTTTGTGGATATTTTAACAAAGAGTTCAGATCCTGAAGTTGGCAGTATGCATTTTATTGTGTCAAGGAGAGATGCAAAGACCTTTGTGATGCCTCCTCCTCAACCATCAAAGTTTCCAGAGTTGCAAAGGGCATTGGAGACTCTTTCATATACTTGGGAGCAATTTCCTAGTGTGGTGGCAAAAAGGATGCATGCAAAGATAATGTTTGAATACTTTCAGGATGCAGAATATGCTCTCCATATGCAAGAATCATCACATGAAGGAGATCAAAAAGCTCAGACTTCAATGCAGGGACAAGAAGAACAAGCACAATGTCACAAACCTGTAGAACATGAGCGCAAACTTCTAGAGCCAGAAATGGTGAATGTAACTAAGGATGATGAAAAACAAGCCTTGAGTGCACGGGAATTAGCAAAAATTGAAGAAGATCAAGGTCGATCCACTGCAGTTATGCTAGAAGCTCTTGCTAGCAAACCACGACGTGAAATGCAAAAGGCTAGTACTGCAAGAGCCACGGTTCCAAGCAGTAAGAAAAGACATCGTCCCACTGTAGAGAAAGATAATGTGGATGAAAAACGGTCAAAAAAAGAGAAAGATGAAGAAGACTCAGAATCCGAGGCTGAAGATGATCAAGATGAACTCACATCAATTAAAAATCTTAATCTGCGTCTTAATGAAGCGGTTACAGATGATGATGTGGGATATATCTGGGGTCAAAGGACGTGGTTTGTGAATGCCAAAGATGTGGAAGCTGCAGCTCTGTTTACTAATAGCCGAAGCCTTGATATATCCTATGCAATGCAAATATACGAGGCTTTGAGAGATGGTAAGAAACCTGTGGCAAGTAATGTGGTCTTGCGCCCAATAATGTTTTGTCCAACCAAAAATAGTTTTCTGGATCAAATAACATTTACAGGGCCTACACATTTCGAGGAGATCTTCAGTCAATTCTTTAAAAACACTCTAAAAAATATTCCACATGAACAAGGCGAAGAGGCACAAGGAGAGAATATGCTAAAGGAAGTCAAGAAGGAATTTCTCCTTCATTGCAGATTCCAGCCCATTGATGGTCAACATTGGGCTTATGCTTGTAATCAGATCGCAAGGGAAGCAAAGGAGGGCAAAAGACTCACTCCAGAACAATTTGTAAAGATAAGCTCATTCCATTATTATCCTGCAACGATCTGTATATTCAAGCATGAGATTAAATATTTGATTGAGTCCGAAAGACTTAATCATTATGTCCATGGAAAGCGTAAGATATCCTCAACATCAGAGGTCTTACAGAAGGCAAGGGTGATATGGACAACATTTGGTTCCCCAAATCCTGATTTGAAGCGAAAGGTCACAAAAGCAGACGCCGACACACTCACAAACTTTTATACTTCTTTGAGTGCAGTTGTGCCTAGGGGAACCCAAGAGCGGGAAGAAAGTATGACAAGCCTCAAGGTGGTGAGGGACAGATATGCCGACTATACTTCTATCATATTTCGTCCTGTTGAAGTGTTCAATGAGATGCTTGAAACGTGCATTGCTTGTGAGCGTGGACAGCTGACCTATGAAGCTCCTTTGTTTATCTCCGGCAAGTCAAAGGTAATGGATAAGAAGGAGTTGACGGCAAGGATGTGGAGGCCTGTAAAGTACTTACCTGATAAGTATGCATCCATGGCAGCACAAAGAATTTTAAAGAAAGAATGGTTTTTTGGAAAAAAAGACAAAGACCACTGCATGGAAGAATGCATCAATGTACAGGTGAGGCGTGATGCAGTGCATAGTGCCATCAAGTATTTGCTGTTAGAGAAACAAATTCCACTTACTCATTGCAACATTGACTATAATGTGGTGAAGCATATAGCTTCTTTGTCAACACCCAAGGTAAAGCTATGCGCAAACAGGTGGATTAAAAAGGATGAAGATGGGTCGGAAATAGTAACCTCTTATATGAGAAAAGAGATCCCACAACAGGTGGTTGCATATGTGGAAAGATTAATCAGCAAGATAAGAATGCCGACAGATATGCACCAAAGCTTTCAATTCAATGTAGAGGTTACGGCAGAGTCTGGAAAGCTTGTCAACTTCAGGGGAGTCTCAGAAGATGACTTCTTTAAGAATGAGTCAGCATGGGATAAGCCACAACTATTCTTTATCAATGAAGTTTCTAGCGATGATATCCATAACTTCATTGATAGAATAGTATATACCACCATTAGCAAAGTGGCGATTTGTAACATTGTCATATTTGTTGATAAAAAAGACAAAGAAGCCATGCAGGTTACTCTAGAGCGAGCATATTCATCAGATTTGAAGATCTATAGTGGTGTTTATGCAGCAAAGAGAGGCAAGAGAGAATGTGGCATAGCGATTCAAACTCTTGAATCATTCTTTCTGTGTATGCGGAGTCCCAACCCTGATCACTCTTTACAAAAGAACATAAGAGGGAATTCAAATAATTTGAGATTGATGCTAGAAGAGCAAGATATTCCCAGGTCCATACATCATCAAAAAAACAACTATGGAAGTCCTGCAAAAAGTGGGAGTCTCTTGCTTACCATGATGGAGAATTTGCTGCCGGCAGGTTGGGAGGTCACCTTGTGCAAGATGGGATATTTATTTGAGGATCTCCTAAGAAAAGGCAACTCCACCAATATTATTGAAAATAAGCATTTCATGGCCTATTTCCAGCTTCAAGCAGATCTAACCACAGGCTATGAAAAAGAGATAGACCACAAGGACACCGATGACATGGATGATTACCTTGAAGATCATAATGTCCCAGTTGTTGATGATGAAAAGATGGACTTACATGACCCATTCACAGAGAGGTTGGTGGATGAAGACAAATATGATGATGCCCTCTTTGATAATTATGGCTCGCAGGGTTATGAAAAAAGGCCACTACGACAATACTTAGCGGTATGAACTCTCTATTTCTCAACTAAATACAATTTTTTAAATAAGATTTAAATTTAAAGATAATGAATCTAATCTCTCATATTTGTTTACAGGCAATAGAGGGAGAAGAAATGGATGAAGTCAATACGGAGGCACTCCCTTCTACTTCAACAATGCAACCACCTCTAAATTTGATTGAAAAATCAAATTTAGCTGCATTAGATAAAATGGAGAGCTCATTTCAAGTTAAGATCGTTTTGAAACGAGAACCTCAGTATTTAAGCTTTGGTAGAGAGGAGGTTTCAATCCTCTCCAATCCTTTAAAAGAGGTTAATGACAATGTTATCTTGGCCATTCTGAGGTAATGTTTATTTATTTATTGCTACTTCAATAAGCTAACATTTGTTTATTTATTCACAGTTCAGTTATATATCAGTTTCCTAGTGCAGAATGCAAATCAATTCTATGAGCTAATGTTTGTTTATTTCTTGGTGCAGTGTAGTTATTTCTCAACTTCCTAGTACAGTGCAGCATCGTGTCTACATGCTCGATGCTCTCCTTTCTTCTATTCTTAGCTCTCCTCAAAAGACTATAGAAGATGTTTGTACCTGGTTAAGCCCTTTGAATTTAGATGGGGTGCGAGTCATCTTAATGCCTTATCATGAGGCGTAAGTATCAACTCTAACCTTATTTTTACTATTTCTTTGGCAAGTTTGTGTAAAACAATAATCATTTTTATTCTGGTCGTGTAGCTCACATTGGAGTCTGATCTTCTGGGACCTTGAACTCAACCATTTATGGTTTGTGAATTCAATAGAAGGCTATCATGCCAACTCCCCAAGGTAATTATTCTCTTAATATTTTTGATACTTTCTTATTTTGTATCTTATGATCATTACATATTAATATATTTCATATGTCATGCTAGACAGTGCTGCATATCGGCTAGTATCTGCTGTCAGAACAACCACGGAGCAACAAGATCAAGTAGAATTCAAAAGACGTCTACCAGTGGAGCAAAAAGATGGACACAGCTGTGGGTGGAGAGTCGCCTACAACTGCATGTTGTTTCTTAGAGAGATTTTTGATCTGGAGTTACCAGTCAAAATGGAATCATATACAGAAGCTGATCTGCTAGCATTTCGGGCTGAGAGTATTCAGCATCTAATTACTACCATTGGGAAACAACATGAAAATATGACTACATTGCAGCATGTATAAAACCTTATCTTTATACTTGTATACTTGTTCCAGCCTTTAATTGGGATGTATAAATCTCATAACTTTTTTATATTTTCTTCCAAAAGGAGAAGAGAATGAGTTTAATGAAAGCATGCTATCTTTATACTTTTATAATTATTTAAACCATTAATTTTATTTGGGATGTATAAATCTCATAACTTGTCTAATGAAAGCATGCTATCTTTATACTTCTATGATTATTTAAACCATTATTTTTATTTGGGATGTGTAAATCTCATAACTTTTTAAATTTTTCATCCAAGAGAAGGAGAGACTCACTCTAATGAAAGCGTGTATGAAACCTTTTTAAATTTTTGCTCCAAGCAGAGGAGAGACTTACACTAATGAAAGCATGTATGGAACCTTATCTACTTGTTTAAGCCTTTATTTGGGATGTGTACATCGCATAACTTTTTAATATTTTTATGGCAGAAGGATGATGTGGAGGACATAGCAAGTGAAGAAGAATACGATGTAGACTACTCCCTCAATAAGATGAGTCATAAAAATATGAATCTATTGGAGCAGATTGGAAGTTCATTCACTGCTATGTTGTTAATTCGACAACAACCTCATTTTTTTGAATTTGGTGAAGAAGAGATTTCAATCCTCTTGAATCCTAAGAATGAGGTTAATGTCAAAGTCATTACAACCATCCTCAGGTTTGATGCAGCCTTTTCCTTGGCTTTATACTTTGCTTATTTTGATTAAACCCAAGAAGCTAATACTTTTTTTTTTAATATAGCAATGTTATAGCAATTTTTCCGCAAAATATACAAAGCGTTTCATATATGCTCGATCCTCGTATTTCGGAAGTGCTTAGCAACAAAGAAGAAACCATAGAGAATGTTTGCAAGTGGTTGAAGCACATTCCTATGAATGACGCACGAGTTATTTTTACAGCATATTATGAGAAGTAAGCATCAAACCCTACTTGTTTTTTCTATTGCATTGCTAGAATTGTCTCAAACACAGTAATTATTCTTTATTGATAATGCAGCTCATATTGGAGTCTGGTAGTCGTGGACATCCTTGCGAAGAAGTGCTTCTTTGCAAACTCAATGACATCCGTCCATGGCAATGTGTTAGAGTAAGTATAGACTACACTTGTTGTCACTTCTTGACATGTAGATTGATATGCAATGCACATATTCACTGTTGTTATATGTTTTGATATGCAGATCAGCTCGAAAATTAGTAGATGCTATCGACATAGTAATGCAGCAATGTGACTTGGCACAACAAATAGAGTATATAACATGTCAGGTATCACATCAAGATAATAGCCACATCTATAATTGTGGATGGAGGGTGGGCTATAATTGCTTTTTGGTACTTGGTCAAATTTTTGAGATGCAAAATGACACCACACTATCAACATATACGGATTTGCATCTCTATGCATTTATAACATGTACCATTCGAGCAATCATTGATTGCGAAATGAATGCCATCAAAGAGTCAAAGAGGATAGATGACCTCAACTCTACAAACATGGCCTCATTAAAAGAATTGGGAAGCTCTTTTAATGTTAGGGTTATGATTCAACATAGACCTCAGTATCTTGAATTTGGGGGAGAAGAGATTTCAATTCTCTCTAGAGCTTCAAATGAGGTCAATAACAACGTTATGATGGCCATTCTCAGGTTTGATACAAACTTTTTCTCTACTTGATAATTCAATATTTTGATTTAATCTAATAAGCTAATAAGCTAATATTCATTTATTTTGATTAAATCTAATAAGCTAATATTCATTTATTTGTTGGTGCAGTATAGTTATCTCACGATTTGGTAGAGTCGTACAAAATCGTGCGTATATGTTGGATTCCCTCCTTTCTCCTATACTTAGCGATAGCAGAAAGACAATAGCCGATGTTTGTAAATTATTACAGCCTTTACATTTACATGGCGTGCGAGTCCTATTTATGGCATATCATGAGATGTAAGTATCATGGCAACCTTTATTTTCATCTTGTACTGGCAACATTGTGTTAAATAATAATGGTTCTTAATTATTCGTGTAGGGAACATTGGAGTCTGGTGGTTTGGAACCTTGAAGACAACTATTGTTGGTTTGTTAACTCCATTGCAGGCTTTCATGGCTCAGTGCAAACGTAAGTATTCTATTAATCTGTTGTTACTTCTATATTATGTACCTTATGTGATAGATACACTAAGTTTTTTTAATATGTCACGATGAGCAGGTCGATTGAGAAGTTGGTATCTGCTATCAGAGAAACAGGACAGTACAAAGACTCGGTAGACTTCCAAAAGCGTTTAGTAGTAGAGCAGGAAGATGGGCATAGTTGTGGGTGGAGAGTTGCCTACAACTGCATGTTGATTTTCAAAGAAATTTTCTCACTTATGCCACAGATCTCATCGGAAGACTCTTTGGAGCTCAAATATTCAGAGGAGGATATACAATTGTTTAGGGCTGAAATCATTCGAGACCTAATTGCTGCCATTAGAATACAACGTGCAACTGAAGCAATACCAGAGCTTCCCTTTAAGGAAGAGGAGACTGAGTCTACTATGAAAGCACTGCATACTACAGAAGAAGTAGAGACCCAATGTACACCTACAGCACCACAGCCTCCACTGGAAGCATCAGAAGAGTTGCCACCGCCTCCGCTTGCATTTAAGGAAGAGGATACTGAGTCTACTCCAAAAGCACTACATACTACAAAAGAAGTAGAGACCGAGTGTACATCTACAGCACCACAGCCTCCATTGGAAGCATCCGAAGAGTTGCCAGAGTCTCCACTAGAAGCATCACAAGAGTTGTGATGCATGGATGATGTTGTGTTTGTAGTTTTTGTTGATTATACACCAATTTGTGACTTATTACTTAAGTGGCATAATCATGATATTTATATAATTTCTTTATGCACACAATTTTATGATATGAATGTGTGATGATGTGATTATTTGGAAATAAATCCTTGTGTGATGAGAATTCTGATATGAATATGTGATGATGTAATATTTGTAATATATTTATTTCATGCACACAATTTTATGATATGAATGTGTGATGATGTGATTATTTGAAAATAAATCCTTGTGTGATGAGAATTTTGATATGAATATGTGATGATGTAATATTTGTAATATATTTCTTCATGCACACAATTTTATGATATGAATGTGTGATGATGTGATTATTTGGAAATAAATCCTTGTGTAATGAGAATTTTATTCAGTTGGACAGTCTCCACTCACTTAAAGTAGAGCATTCGCAATGCTTCTCTCACTTTATTCCAACCCTTATCCTTATCATCTCCACTCACTTAAAGTAGAGCATTCAATCTCCACTCGCTTTATTCCAACCCTTATCATAGTGAACACATCGTGCCACTCACTTTATTCCAACCCTTATCCTTATCGTAGTGAACACATCGTGCCTTAGTGCACTTGTATTCTTCCATCCTAGTCTTCCACAAACACTCTCTTATTTCTTACATCCTAGTCCTTCTGAGTAACTTGTATTCTTCTATCCTAGTCCTTCCGCAAACACTCTCAGAGTCTTCTTTCATCCATCCTGATAACCAAGTATTCTTCTATCCTAGTTCTTCCACAAACACTCTCTTCTTTCATCCATCCTAGTGCTTCTCATTAACTTGTATTCTTCTTGTATTCTTCTATCCTAGTCCTTCCGCAAACACTCTCAGAGTCTTCTTTCATCCATCCTGATAACCAAGTATTCTTCTATCCTAGTTCTTCTGCAGACACTCTCTTCTTTCTTGCATCCTAGTGCTTCTCATTAACTTGTATTCTTCTATCCTAGTCCTTCCGCAAACACTCTCAGAGTCTTCTTTCATCCATCTTGATAACCAAGTATTCTTCTATCCTAGTTCTTCCGCAGACACTCTCTTCTTTCTTGCACTGTAGTCCATCTCCCTTTCTTTATCATCTCCCCACCCATGGATGTCCTTGGCATTGTCGAAGACGTGGAGTTCGGAATTAACAATCTCAAAGAATGGATTGCTGACCAAGGAGCACAGAGAGAGGCCAGAATTCGACAAGGTTCTCCTTTGATACACATGGAGAGAGAGGAATTTGTTGCACAAAGGCACGCAGAGAGGGAGGAGACTCTCAAGATAGCAGACAGTGAAAGACTTTTAAGACGTATGATAAAAGCACGACAAGATCTATTAGACTTCTTAAGTAACCTGCGTTATCGCAACTCTCGTCATGGGCGATTTGATGCGGATGCTGAGAGAACAATAAGAGCCTCTCAGAGAAATTATAAAGAAACAATTTGTGATTGCTTAAACTTCTTCTTCACATGTAATTATGTTGAGGATACAGCTGTGGAGGCAGTGAAGGATTGGGTTGTTGAGTAGATAAGAGAGACCAATGATGAGATCTTCTAGACTTAGATAAGAGAGACTGTATTAAGGTGTTTTTTGACACCATATGGCTTTGTATTAAGGTGTATTAAGGTGTTTTTTGACACCATATGGCTTTGTATTAAGGTGTTTTTTGACACCATATGGCTTTGAGTAATATGATCTACTTCTTGTACAAATGTGATGTTAAGATGATGTTAAGAGAGACTGTATTAAGGTGTTTTTTGACACCATATGGCTTTGAGTAATATGATCTACTTCTTTACAAATGTGATGTGCTCTTTTTTGAAATGTACTCTAGTTTTCATAACATGTCATGCCATTTTTTCTAATTTGATTTTTTAAAATCTTACTTTTTTGTCTCTTTTAACAATGTGATGTACTCTATTTTTAACATCTCACGTCATTTTTTCTAATTTGATTTTTTTAAATCTTCATTTTTGACTCAATGTTTTGTTTTATAAGAGCCTCTTTTTTTGAAATGTTTTATCTAGAATTATCTCACAAAATAAATTTGGACAGTGCAAGAGTCCAAAATTAATGAAATAGGTGTTATTGTGCCATAGCCTTTTGATTAAGCTCCTTCAAATGAGGACTTCTTGTCTTGTAATGCCCTTGCATTTGCTTTATAATAAGCTGAGAATCTCCTCTTACTTCCAATTCTTTAACTTGACTTTGAAGACAACCCTCCAAACCAAGAATCAAAGCATTATACTCAACTGCATTGTTAGTTGTGATACCTGGAAGCTCTTGTCCTCTTGCCCATACCTCTTGACCTTCAGGATTCATCAAGACTATCCCCCCGGCTCCTTATTGGCATGAAGGACTAAAAGCCCCATCAAAATACAAAACAAAAGCTGTTGGTGGTGTATCCCTTTCATCTTTAATGTTCTCCTTACATTTCTTTTCTTCTCCTAGATCCTCCCGCCCTGTGAGCAAATCTGCCATAGTGGACCTAGTGGTATTTTCAGTGACAAAAGAGAAAGAGAACTCTTGAAGCTCTGACAACCATTTTGCAAATCTCCCCCCAGGATTAGGCTTGCGAACTAGATATGCTAATACAGACTGAGAGGTAAGGAAGAAAAATGGTCAAGGTAATAAATAGGAGCGAAACTTTTTGACGGAAAACACCAAAGAGAGAGCTTGCTGCTCCATTTCTTCATACCTTGTTTCCACATCTGTAAGCTGTCGGTTGGCATAATAGATGGGTTGCATTCTACCTGCCTCTCCTTTTTGTAGCAATACAGCACCAATTGAATTCAAAGATACACTTGAATTTACATAAAAGTCTTGAGACCAATCAGGGGGCTTCAATATTTGGCCCTTATTCATGGCCTCCTTAAGTTGCTAGAAAGACTCTTGTTGCTCCATACCCCATTGGAAAGAAACTCCTTTTCTTGTCAACAAGTTCATGGGATGCACTATCTCTGTGAAATCATCACAAAAGCGTTGATAATATTGCTCTTTCCTAGAATTCTGCGAACACCAGTGACATTCTCAGGACTTGGTAATGCCATGATTGCTTGAACCTTGTCAGGATCCATTTGCAGGCCTTCTTGAGACACAATATGCCCCAACAAGACTACTTTTGTTTGAGCCAAATGACACTTGCTAG
>NC_141623.1:15199469-15214469 GCF_047967505.1 Dipteris shenzhenensis | reverse complement strand
TATGTGAAACTTGAAGTAAAAGTACTTACAATGGAAGGGATTATATCAAGATCCTATTAAGGACATGTGAACATATAGTAGAATAATTCTACATAAAATCAGTGGATCAAACTTAATGGCTCAAAAGCAAAAAGGGATGATGGTGCAACCTAGGGGCTACTCTACGGCACTATGGCAGCAATCTTTGTAGTTACTATCAAAGGTAGTGTAACTTTTTTGTCAAGGAAAGAGACGCGAACCACTCCACATGACCTAGATCTGTATGACCTAGGTTGCACCGACTTGTTTCTTTCATGGATAAAAAGTGACCCTTAGGTGATGCTATAGCACTCCCTTTTTTGGTCCATTATTATAGCACAATTGGGGCCTTTTGACCTAATACTAGCTACCCATCAAATATTTGTTGTAGATGTTAGGGGTAATTACCAAACTACTAGTGGTAGTTTTATCACCACCATTAGTAATTTTATTTGAGTGTTCCTTAATGGTAGTTCTCCTACTACTACATACAATATTACCAATAGTAGTCCTAATCCCAATGATAGTACACATAATATTATTATACCGTCCACCTTTAATCATCATTATATCTATGAATGCATATATATAGGTCTATCTATATCTATACCTATTTATTCGTCATCCAGTACGTTTGCATTTATTTTTGGTGCTTTGATTACTTTGAAACTAAAGATAATGTGATTTCATTATTGTTTGCATTCTTGTCAAACATGAGGAGCTGGAATGCATAAGAGTTGGGAGGCACATTATAATTTCTGTGTAGATTTGAGCCATTGAATAGCCTATTGATTCTGATTGTTTTCTTTCTTATTAAATCCTTAATTTGGTTATTTCACACCGAACATCGCCATATCAATTCTTTTTTTTTTTGTTCTAGTAATGTCCTATCGCAACATAGTCTAGGGTTGATCAAACAAGATAAATGGGTGCTCACATTAATATATTTTTGAGAGTCAGAGGATAGTGGATGTAGACTACAAAATCATCACTTTGAATAAATTTGGCAAGATTCTTCTGATAGAAGGAATAATTTCTATTGCACTAAAGATGAAAGAAAATTATCAAAAGGCTGATACAAGGCTCAAAATCACACTGGTGCTACTAGGCTTAATAGTTGTAGACTAGTAGTAGTACTAGTGTATTTACTAAGTAGTGTGCATGCCTCTCCTCATTAAAATTCATAGTCTTCAAAAATATATAATACATAAGTCAAAATATTCTAATTAGTTTTATCATCCTAATGTTGAAACTGACTTAAATTCATAGTCTTCAAAAAGGTATAATACATAAGTCAAAATATTCCAATTAGTTTTATTGTCCTCATGTCGAAACTGACTTTCTCTTCCTTCGTCTCCTATGAGCTTCAAACCTTTAATCCATTAATCTCTCAAATAGTAAGAATGGTCTTGTATTAAGAGACGATGATATCTAAAGTGATCTACAAATACTAAGAATGGTCTTATATTAAGAGGTGATGATATCTCAAGTGTTATACAAACCGTAAGAATGGTTTTGTATTAAAAGGTGATGATATCTCAAGTGTTCTACAAATAGTAAGAATGGTCTTGTATTAAGAGGTGATGATATCTCAAGTGTTCTACAAATAGTAATAATGGTTTTGTATTAGGAGGTGATGATATCTCAAGTGTTCTATAAAACTATTAGATACCTCTTAGTGGTTGAAGGGAAGGGGTTGGAAGTATGGCAAAATCTCTAGGAACTACAGGATGGTTGCAAGAACAATTTTGAATGTCATAAATGACACTTGGGTTTTTCAACATATGGGTGAACTATTTTTAAACATTTTCTTTCATGGTTGATAACACTTTTAATAAGAAGAACCATTTTGAATGTCATAAGTGTTGATGCAATCCCATGCTATGAAGTCTACAGAAAGTTTTTTTTCCCCACATATGGGTGAAGTGATGTTTATGTTACTAAGTTCAACATATCAAGCAACGCATTTGTTTTGATTATTGAAGGAGTTTGATGATAAGACCCATTTCAAATGCAAAAGAATTGTTGTATTAGTAATGGAATCCGCTTTGGAGTGGAAATTCGGTTTCTTTCAAACCACATACTATTGTTGCATAATGTGAGTATGGCTCCAATTGGAAGTTAAGGTAGACTATAATTCGCAATATTGGTATAGTTACACATAGTGACATAAGTTTTATTTTCGACAATTTTCCCAAATAGTGGTTTCCACAAAGCTATGTTGAATACCTCGATAAGGAAATTGTGGAAAAGCTCACTCGCTTTTTTGGGGCCGCTCGCTTTTCCTCGCTCGCTCTATCGACTGCCTCTGCTTGCATCATTGCGCACTCTAGGCAGCACGTCAGGCATAGAGGATTAGATATGTACCCATCACCTCGCATCTATATATTCTCATGGCCTTCCATGTGATGAGGTGAGGAGTTTTCCTAGTATGAAGTGCATCTGACACCTTATGTTCGGAGGGAAGTTCAAATGCCCAAATTTCCATGTGCATGGTACACACATGAAGGAAAAATATGCATCGACCTACGACATTGATATGTGAACTTGTTTGATTGGTACCAAACTTGACCAGGGTATTAAGGAAAGTGGTTTCCATGATCTTGCAAAGTATGAATTTCATCGGACACCGTATGTCCGATCGGGAAGGCCAAATGCCCCAAATTCCATGTGCATGGTACATACATGATATGTGAACTTGTCTGATTGGTACCAAACTTGACCAGGGTATTAAGGAAAGTGGTTTCCATGATCTTGCAAAGTATTAATTTCATCGAACACCGTATGTCTAATCGGGAAGGCCAAATGCCCCAAATTCCATGTGCATGGTACATACATGAAGGAAAAATATGCATCGGCCTACAACATTGATATGTGAACTTGTCTGATGGGTATGATACTTGAGGGGGTTCTTAAGGGAAGAGGTTTCCATGATCTTTCCAAGTATTAAGTTCATCCGACATCGTATGTCCGGTCGGGAAGGCCAAATGTCCAAATTTCCATGTGCATGGTATGCACGCAAAGGAAAAATACACATCAACGTACGACATTTATATGTGAACCTGTCTCAAACCTCATAGGGGTATTATGGAAAGTGGTTTCCATGATATTTTCAAGTATCAAGTGCATCAAAACCTGTATGTGCAGTCGGGAAGGATAAATGCCCCAATTTGCATCTCCATGGTACGTACATGAAGGCATAGTACGCCTTGGCCTACGGCATTGATATGTGAACTTCTCTAATGAGTACGAACCTTGATGAGGGTCTTAAGGCAAGTAGTTTCCATAATCTTGCCAAGTATCAAGTGCATCTGACACCGTATGTCTAGTTGGGAAGGCCAAATGCCCCAATTTCCATGTGCATGGTACACATGTGAAGGAAAAATACGCCTCGGCCTATGGCATTGATATGTGAACTTGTCTGATGGGTACAAAACTTGATGGGGGTCTTCAAGGAAGTATTTTCCAAGATCTTGCCAAGATCTTTCCAATTATTAAGTGCATCCTACACTGTATGTCCGGTTGAGAAGGCCAAATGCCCAAATTTCCATGAGCATGGTACGCATGTGAAGGAAAAATATGCATCGGCCTACGACATTGATATGTGAACTTGTCTCATGGGTACAAAGCTTGACATGGGTCTTAAGGGAAGTGGTTTCCATGATTTTACCAAGTATAGAGTGCATCAGACACCATATATCCAGTCGGAAAGGCCAAATGCACAAATTTCCATGTGCATGGTATGCACGTGAAGGAAAAATGCGCATCGGCATACGACATTGATATGTGAACTTGTTCGATGCATAAAAAACTTGGCATGGGTCTTAAGATGATTATTTTCCATGATCTTTCCAAGTATGAAGTGCATCAGACATCGTATGTCCAGTCAGGAAGGTCAAATACCCCAAATTCCATGTGCATGGTAAGTACGTGAAAGAAAAATATGCATCGGCCTACGAAATTGATATGTGAACTTGTCCGATGGGTACGAAACTTGACAGGGGTCTTAAGGGAAGTGGTTTACATGATTTTTCCAAGCATCAAGTGCATCCAAAACCGCATGTCCGGTCAAGAAGGTCAAATGCCCCAATTCCATGTGCGTGGTATGTACGTGAAAGAAAAATACACCTCGGCCTGGTACATTGATATGTACACTTATCCGATGGGTACCAAACCTGGCATGGGTCTTAAGGTGAGTCGTTTCCATTATCTTGCCAAGTATGAAGTGCATTTGACACCGTATGTCCGATCGAGAAGGCCAAATGCCCAAATTTCCATGTGCATGGCATGCATGTGAAGGAAAAATACGCCTCAACCTACGATATTAATATGTGAGCTTGTCCGATGCGTACCAAACTTGATAGGGGTATTAAGGTAAGTGGTTTCCATGATCTTTCCAAGTATCAAGTGCATCGAACCCCATATGTGCGATCGGGAAGGATAAATGCTTCAATTTACATCTCCATGGTACGTACGTCAAGGCATAGTATGCCTCAGCCTACGGCATTGATATGTGAATTTCTATGATGGGTATGAAACTTGACAGGGGTATTAAGGCTCAGGGTGGTCACTCATAAACATGTAACATAGCACCTTCGTTAACGGAGGGGTATTTTTTTAATAGGGGGACTTACATGCCGTTTACACATAGGAGGGGATTTAAAAAATAGCAACATAATGTGATTTATGTGTAAATTTATGGAGTGGTATCTAAACTTTAAGATTAAAAAATGTATACATGCAAGAGGGGGTTAATTAAATACGTAAGAAAATGTAAAAATGCAAGAATAGGGTATTTTTAATGCATGCTTGCTTGCACGTGCTATGTCGGTTTTATGAATAGTGACCCCCCAGGTATTAAGTCAAGTGGTTTCCATGATCTTGCCAAGTATCAAGTGTGTCTAACACCGTATGTCCGGTTGACAAGGCCAAATGCCCAAATTTCCATGTGCATGGTACACACGTGAAGGAAAAATATGCGTCAGCCTATGACATTGATATGTGAACTTGTCTGATGGGTACGAAACTTGAAGAGGGTCTTAAGGGAAGTCATTACCATGATCTTGCCAATTATCAAGTGCATCCAACACCGTATGTCCGGTCAGGAAGGCCAAATGCCCAAATTTCCATGAGCATGGTATGCACGTGAAGGAAAAATACGCATCGGCCTATGACATTGATGTGTGAACTTGTCTGATGGGTATGAAACTTGACAAGAACCCTAATGGAAGTGGTTTCCATGATTTATCCAAGTATAAAGTGCATCCAACACTGTATATTTGGTCGAAAAAGGCCAAATGCCTAAATTTCCATGTCCATGGTACGCACGTGAAGGAAAAATATGCATCGGTGTATGACATTGATATGTGAACTTGTTTGATGCATACCAAACTTGGGTCTTAAGATGAGTAGTTTCCATGATCTTCCCAAGTATGAAGTGCATCAGACACCGTATAACCGGTCAGGAAGGTCAAATACCCCAAATTGCATGTGCATTGTACGTATGTGAAAGAAAAATACGCATCGGCCTACGAAATTCATATGTGAACTTGTCCGATGGGTAAGAAACTTCACGCAGATCTTAAGGAAAGTTGTTTCCATGGTATTTCCAAGCATCAGGTGCATCCAAAATTGTATGTCCAGTCACGAAGGTCAAATGCCCCAATGCCATGTGCATGGTACGTACGTGAAAGAAAAATACACCTTGGCCTGGGACATTGATATGTGCACTTATCCGATGGGTACCAAACTTGGCACGGGTCTTAAGGTGGGTATTTTCCATGCTCTTAACAAGTATGAAGTGCATCTAACACCGTATGTCTGGTCAGGAAGGCCAAATGCCCAAAATTCCATGTGCATGGTATGCTCGTGAAGGAAAAGTATGCCTCAGCCTATGACATTGGTATGTGAACTTGTTTGATGGTTAAGAAACTTGATGGGGGTCTTAATGGAGGTTTTTTCCATAATCTTTCCAAGCACCAAGTGCATATGACATCGTATGTCTGGTCGGGAAGGCCAAACGCCCAAATTTCCATGTGCATGGTACGCACATGAAGGAAAAATATGGGTCGGCCAATGACATTGATATGTGCACTTATTTGATTAGTACCAAACTTGGAATGGGTCTTAAGGAAATTGGTTTCCATGATCTTTCCAAGTATCAAGTGCATCCGACACCGTATGTCCGGTCTAGAAGGTCAAATGCCCCAATTCCATGTGCATGGTACGTACGTGAAAGAAGAATATACCTCGGCCTACGACATTGATATGTGCACTTATTTGATGGGTATCAAACTTGGCACGGATCTTAAGGTCAGTAGTTTCCATGATCTTGCCAAGTATGAAGTGCATTCGACATCGTATGTCTGGTCGGCAAGGTCAAATGCCCCAAATTCCATGTGCATGGTACGTACGTGAAATAAAAATACACCTCGGCCTATGACATTGATATGTGAACTTGTCTGATGGGTAAAAAACTTTACATGATTCTTAACAGAAGTGGTTTCCATGATCTTGCCAAGTATGAAGTTCATCCGACACCGTATGTCCAGTTGGGAAGGCCAAATGCCCAAATTTCCATGTGCATGGTATGCACGTGAAGGAAAAATACAGGGCGGCCAATGGCATTGATATATGTGTGCTTATCTGATTGGTACCAAACATGGTATGGGTCTTAATGGAATTAGTTTCCATGATCTTGCCAAGCATGAACTGCATCCAACACCGTATGTACTATCGAGAAGGCCAAATGTCCGATTTTCCATGTGAATGGTACGTTTGTGAAGGAAAATATGCATCGGCCAATGACATTGATATGTGCACTTGTCCGATTGCTACAAAACTTGGCAGGGGTCCTAAGGTGAGTGGGTTCCATGATCTTGCCAAGTTAGAAGTGCATTAGATGCCATATGTCTGGTCAGGAAGGCCAAATGCCCCAAGTTCCATATGCATGGTATGTATGTGAAGGAAAAATATGCATCGGCCAACGACACTGATATGTGCACTTATTCGATTGGTACCAAACTTGGCATGGGTATTAAGGGAAGTTGTTTACATGATCTTGCCAAGTATGAAGTGCATCCAACACCATATGTACTATCGGGAAGGCCAAATGTCCGATTTTCCATGTGAATGGTATGTATGTGAAGGAAAATATGCATCGGCCAATGACATTGATATGTGCACGTCCGATTGGTACCAAAATTGTCAAGGATCTTAAAGTGAGTGGGCTCCATGATCTTGCCAACTATCAAGTGCATCAGATGCCGTATGTCTGATCGAGAAGGCCAAATGCCCCAATTTCCATATGCATGGTACGTATGTGAAGGAAAAATATGGGTCGGCCAACGACATTGATATGTGCACTTATCCGATTGGTACCAAACTTGACATGGGTATTAATGGAAGTATTTTCCATGATCTTGCCAAGTATCAAGTGCATCGGAAGCCGTATGTCCGATCGAGAAAGCCAAATGCTCCGATTTCCATATGCATGGTACGAATGTGAAGGAAAAATATGTGTCGGCCAATGACATTGATATGTGCACTTATTCAATTGTTAATAGGTCTTAAGGTGATTGGGTTCCACGATCTTACCAAGTATCAAGTGCATCGATGCTGTATGTTCGGTTGGGAAGGCCAAATGCCCCAATTTCCATATGCATGGTACGAATGTGAAGGAAAAATACCCGTCGGCCAACGACATTGATATGTGCACTTATCCGATTGTTACTAAACTTGTCAGGGGTCTTAAGTTGATGGTTCCATGATATTGCCAAGTATCAGTTGCATCGGATGCCATATGTCCAATCGGGAAAGCCAAATGCCCCAATTTCCATATGCATGGTACGTATGTGAAGGAAAAATATGCATCGGCCAATGACATTGATATGTGCACTTGTCGAATTGGTACCAAACTTGGCACGGGTCTTAATTTGAGTGGTTTCCATGATCTTGCAAAGTATCAAGTGCATTGGACCTCGTATGTGTGGTCCAGAAGCCCAAATGCCCCAATTTCCATTTGCATGGTACGTACATGAAGGAAAAATGCGCATCGGCCAATGACATTGATATGGGCACTTGTTTGATTGGTATCAATCTTGGAAGGGTTCTTAAGGTAAGTGGGTTCCATGATCTTGCCAAGTATCAAGTGCTTTGGGCACCGTATGTCGCGTCGGGAAGGAAAAATATTCATGGTATGTACGTGAAGGAAAAATATGCATTGGCCAACAACATTGATATGTGCACTGTCCAATTAGTACCAAACTTTACAGGGGTCTTAAGGTGAGTGTTTTCCATGATTTTGCCAAGTATCAAGTTTATCGGATGCCATATGTGCAGTTGGGAAGCCCAAATTCTCCGAATTTCCATTTGCATGGTACATAGGTGAAGGAAAAATACGCATTGGCCAATGACATTGATATTTGCACTTGTTTGATTGGTACCAAACTAGGCAAGGGCCTTACGTTGAGTGGTTTCCATGATTTTATGAAGTATCAAGTGCATCGTACGCCATATGTATGCTCGGGAAAGCCAAATGCGCCCCAATTTCCATATGCATGGTATGTACGTGAAGGAAAAATATGCGTCAACCAACGACATTGATATGTACACTTATCCGATTGGTACCAAACTTGGCAAGGGTCTTAAGGTCATTGGTTTCCATGATTCTACCAAGTATCAACTACATGGGACCTCGTATGTCCGATCAGGAATGCCAAATGCCCCAATTTCAATATGCATGGTATGCCCCAATTTCAATATGCATGGTATGTATGTCAAGGAAAAATATGCATCAGTCAATGACATTGATATGTGCACCTGTACAATTGGTATAAAACTTGGCAGGGGTCTTAAGTTGAGTGGTTTAGATGATCTTGCGAAGTATCAAGTGCATTGGACCTCGTATGTGCGGTCCAGAAGCCCAAATGCCCCAATTTTCCATTTGCATGGTACATACATAAAGGAAAAATACGCATCAGGTAATGACATTAATATGTGCACTTGTCCGGTTGGTACCAAACTTGGAAGGGGTCTTAAGTTAATCGGGTTCTATGATCTTTCCAAGTATCAAGTGGTTCAAGCACCGTATGTCCAGTCGGGAAGGCCAAATCCCCTAATTTTCTGTGTGCATGGTATGTATATGAAGGAAAAATACACATCGGCCAACGACATTGATATATGCACTTGTCCACTTGGTACCAAACTTTTTAGGGGTCTTAAAGTGAGTGGTTTCCATGATCTTGCCAAGTATCAAGTTCATCGGATGCTGTATGTGTGGTCAGGAAGCCCAAATGCTCCAATTTTCCATTTGCATGGTACGTATGTGAAGGAAAAATACACATCGGCCAATGACATTAATATGTGAACTTGTCTGATTGGTGGCACGGGTCTTAAGTTGAGTGGTTTCCATGATCTTGCAAAGTATCAAGTCTATCGGACCCCATATGTGCGGTCAGGAAGGCCAAATGCCCCAATTTCCATATGCATGGTAAAGTACGTGAAGGAAAAATATGCATCAGCTAACGACATTGATATGTGCACTTTTACAATGGGTACAAAACTTGACGAGGGTCTTAAGTTAGGTCGTTTCCATGATCTTGCCAAGTATCAAGTGCATCGGACCTCGTATGTGCGGCCGGGAAGGCCAAATACCCCTAAATTGAGTGGTTGTGGTGATTTAACTAGAATGAGTGGCTCTTCTAATTTGATGGCATTTTGTTTTTTCACTAATTTTAGTGGTTCCCTTGAATTTAGATTATTGAAATCAAATTATATAGGATGGAATCCAATGCTAGTTTGATTTGGGGACATAATGATTCCATTATCTAACTATGGTATATTGTTATACATAGTTACAATTTAATTTTTCCATAATAATATACCTTTTATGCCTATCCTAATGTTATTTCCTTGCATTTTGATTTTGACATTGGAAGATATCCTAGAGGGTAAACCTATGCTAATTTGGATCTAATTTAATTTATTCAAATTCTATGCATCAAAGGAGGAAATTTCATGACATGATGTATCATTGACCATGCATGCACGAGCATGCATGATGATGTGGCAACTCGGCCTGATGATGTGGCAACACACATGCATGAAGGTGGAGTTGATGAGTGGGCCTCATGGCTAATGTGGCACCATGCATGCTGATGATGTGGCACCAATTAGGGTGATGATGTGTCATGCTTCTTGGGTTAACTAGTCCTATGTGGTAGCATGAGTTGGCCAATATGAGGTGGTTGTGTGGTGTGGCAATGTGATGTCGCAGCATGAGGTGGCAATGATGAGGTGGTGGTGATGAGGTGGAAGTGTGATGTGGCAAGTGAGTGATAATGTGGCTCCAAACATGTGTGATATGTGGCTTGATGATGTGGCACGTGTGGTTAAAGTGGCATGATGAGGTGGTAGGACCAAGTGAGGTGGCAGAGGGGGATGTGTCATGCCAGTGATGATGTGGCACTAGGCGACCTGCTTAGGTGGACTTTATGCCATGTCACTATACTTATGTGGCAGTCTAAGGTGGCAAGAAGTTGGGAGGTGGCACCTACTTCTTGGGCTATTTGACTCTAGAGTCGTGGTAGCTCATGTATACTTATCTGCTATTGCCGCTCTACTACAACAACTTGCAACCAGTCGCATGTGGACTTGCAATCGGATTTCCTTGGTAGCTAGCTAGAAACCAAATGTGGCATGTGAACCTCCACAATGCCAAGCTTAGGCGAGAAAGAAACCATATGTATTGCACATCTCAATCGGTGTCGTTGCCTAGCTTTCTGTTGTTGACACCCAGCAAGCTTTAGCCATTTTTGCCATGCAAAGCTACTCTTCAGGCTACTATGTGTTGCCGTCACTCACAACTCCATCCACTTCTTATAAGTTCCTAGCTTCACTACCCTTAGCCACCAAGTTCTCATATTTCTATCAATTCATCAAACTATTGCCCACTACTCCTATCCTGTTGGCAACACTTGCTCTTTTCTATCTAAGTCGGTCATAGAATTTGATTTCTATCAATTCATCAGACTCCTGCCTGCTACTCATGTCTTGTCGGCAGTACTTGCTCTTTCCTATCTAAGTCTGCCATAGAATCTGATCTCCTAAAAATAATCTCTTCCTCAACAAGTCAGCTTGCAACTCTGCCAGGAAATCTTGGATAAAGATGCATGGGTGAAGACGGGAGCCGACTCGATGCATGATGAAGGAAGTTGGGAGAGGCTCTTGATGAAGTTACAATATGCTATCGATAGTTCGAGAGACGGGCTAAAATTTTACGAAAATGTTGTAGCAAAGAACCAGCACATCCTAGCACCAATTAGCCTCCTTGCCGACCTTGAGTAAGCCCATAGTAAGCCGGAACAATCTACAGCAAATAGCCTCACATAACCCTGTTCCAGCAAAACCCTGTGCTTGAAAACCTCTTGAAAGCTTCCCTCTCTGGGTCCTAGCCACACCTCAAGTCTGATACCATGTTCGGATGCTACATCTGTGAAAGAATACGTGAGAGAGAAAGTAGAAGGCATGGCAGAGCAACACAAGCTGGGCGAAAAGGATTGAATTCATGGAGGTGAAATACAAAGGGTTGGAACACCTTAAATAGAGGTACCATGAGCAAATTATTTATTTGGAAAATGGCCAACCAACTTCTCTATCCACACACCCCTTACAAGAGGATGGTCCCATGCTCCTATCCATTTTGCCCTCCGCAGGCACAAAGCCTCACACTCATACACCCTGGGCAAGCACACCCACATCAAAGGCCCTTGCTCTCATGAGATCCCATACTCCAATAGTTCATTGGAGCATTATATATGTTGATAAAAGAAAGCCTTTCCCCATTGAATTTGATTCATATGGAGATCCAATTGCTACATGTATCTATTTCCACTTTTTCTATATGCTGACAAAATACCAACTGTAACTTTGCCCTATCCTTGAATGTGATTTGTGACAAAGCACTTCCTACATTCATCTATGACTAGTATCATTTTATTAAGGTCTTTCCCCAATAGTTTTAACTTCTTGATGCACTAAAAATAGTGAAGAGAGCTTCCTTGCTCTGATCCAAGTACTATTAGTCGGGCTTTTAAAGGACTAGTCAAGCCATAAACATTGAAACATTAATACTTTTGCAACTTTATTAACTCAAAATTATATGTAATGTAATAGTTATGTCAAGAACCCCATTTTACCTACTGCTGTGCTCGCCCCATTCATCCAAAATCCATCGTAATGTAGATAGAAATATGGCACATATAGAAAATCATGTCTACAAATTTAGGTGTTAACAAACTAAATCTAACTCTTTTTCTCCAGGTGTAGTTGTAATCAAATTAAGGTACTCAGGTAGCCTCACATGTGCTAGAATTCATTTTTCAAAAAGATATTTCTTAGAGGGACTCTCAAGGGACTTCTTGTCGAAGTGTTATTCACACGCCTTTAAAAAAGAATGGGGCAATGACGAGTTTGAAATTAGGGTTTGATGAGGTGGCATAGATGTGTGGAAGGTTAGGGTTGAGAGCATCAAGGGATGAGAATAATGTCTACATAAGATCTTGTAGCGGAGTGGCAATTAAACAATTTAGCAACAATCTAAAATTTGTAGAAGTATTATCACACCCTTTAGGTGAGAGTGTGAATATGACTCTTCACATGGAAAATAGTGTTAAATGAAAAATCATTGTCATCAATTATAACTTTAAAGATGAGGTAGAGGACCCACCCTTAATTCTTAAAAGTCATGCTTTTATGTACTACCAAAAACAATGTACATGGGAAAGTCCAACAATCCACTTTGACAAGGCATTCTCTATTTAGAGATAGAATTAGATGAGAAATTGAGAATATTGATATCAAGAATCATCACGTTGGACACAAGGAAAAGGCCAATCCGTGAGCGAAAATCATGTCCATGGCCCGAGCGGGGCACTAGAGGTAACATGAAGGCCAGCCCCGGAGTCGTGGCAACTACGTGCCCAAGCGTCGCGGGCTTGCGCTGACGCAGGAACGCACCCTAAGCAAGGGGTTGGCGTGATACGAAAAATGAAATCATTGCAGCGCTAACTTCCAAATAAATAACGAGGCACTTGTGGACTCGTCTTCAATAAGACGGGGAGCTTGTGGAGGCGTGTTTGCAGCACGTCTACCACCACAGGAAGGGCTGCATCACTCCCTGTAGGAGAAGCTCCTCTACTATAGCTGCAGGTGCATCAGGACGTTCCATGGCACAAGATACTCTCCCTTTGCGTCTCCTCGATATCCACTGCACCCGCACCCTCCTTAGCAACGGAGGCGTATGTTTCCTTACCCCAGCTCCCGATTGGAATTTCCACATCATATCTCACACTTGGACTCCCACCTTGTCTCTCCTCTCCCAACAAATTATAGGCCACCTGCAAATTCACAAACGCAATAATGCTGATGATGATGCAGTGGACCCTTACTGTTGAGCACTTGCGGATGCCAATTTCTCCCAGGATCCCTGCTACCAAGCTTTGACGGAGTTCTTAAAGTTGCTCGCCCGTGGTCCTGACGAAGTGAAATGCATCTGGATCGATACTTTATGCATCGATCAGTCCAACAAAGATGAGAAGGGTAGGGAAATAGCAAACATGGCCGACTACTACCGGCTCATCCAAGGATGCTTCGTGGTGACTCACGGCATTCATCAAGGTTTCAAGCTGTGGACGGATGGCTACGAGGTTGGCTCAAACGAGTCGGCTCCTCGTTGGTTTTCAAGGGTCTGGACTCTACAAGAGTACTTGCTACCTCGCAAACTCACTTTCATAGTAGAAGGATTGAGTCCAAAAACGGTAGGGCGTATGAATTATGAAATCGAAATACACTCGTATCCCAAATATGGATACTGCCAATGCATCCTGAACTACGGCAATCCAACAGAAGCACTAGTAGATCCTGCCAAGTTTGTGTCACAGTCCCAAGAAGAAATAATTTCAGGCATCGAGTGTTGCCCGCTTTGTGAAACCCCTTGTCTAATTCGAAGGCTGTTGCAGATCAAGGCCATGGTAATATCGTATATTTTGTGGATAGGCGTGCATTCTTTTCTTTACAACTCGTGGATATACAGATTCGTGCAGCGCCTCACTCTTTAAGCCTGCCTTTGAGTCGTCATCTCTCTATACTTCAAGCTCTCATGTACGGTGATCGGTCAGTCTATCATACGGTATTTGAGATCGCGAATCGAAATTGTTCGGTGGATGAGGATCGAGTGTTGTCTGTTTTAAGATTACTAGACGCTGAAGGCTCGATCCAGCTACGAACGAGAGAATCACTAGATTATCAGATAGCGGGTTTGGTGAAGTTCTGTCATCACGATACCTTGATACTGCTGTCGGCCATGGACAAAAGAGGTTACGGAGCTGTGGGGATCTCCTGGGCTCCTGATTTTCATACCAATAAATTTAGATCATACATAGTTGGGGAATATTCAACCATAGATAAGCTTAATGCATCAACTGATTTGCCTTGGTTGTTTCAAGCCTTTGAAAGGGCTGTGCAAGTGAGCGCCGTAACAGCAGACGGGAAAATTGGGCTCACAGGGAAAGTCGTTCAAGTACGCATCCGGCTAGAAACACCCGAAGCAGGTGACGAATATTTATGCGAACCGTCTCTTTGCAATGGTGACCAAATTGTGTTTCCCTCAAAGCCTTGCGTGACTGTAGACCTGAAGAGACAGTGCAGAAATTACCTGGAGTTGACAATCGATCCGATGCTACCAGGCAGGATTTGCATGAACATAAGAGACCATGGGCATCTGATCAAATCAAGTTGGGTGGAGTTTGATTCATGGTGGGTGCTGTTGGGCGATTCACAATACAAGAGGAAGACGAGCCTGACGATGGTGTGCATCAGAGGCGAGGATATTGGTGAGGAGGAGGAGGAGGGGGGGGGAAGACTGAAGCTCCACAAAGTTGGCACTTTGTGTTTGGAAGCTGATGCTAGGGCTTTTCTGTTCCA
>NC_141623.1:14619469-14711969 GCF_047967505.1 Dipteris shenzhenensis | reverse complement strand
ATTGGCTGAACATCTCTTCTTTGCATAACATTCCTTTTCAAAGTGTCCAGGTTTGCCACAAAAGTTACACTTCATTTTGCTCTTTCCCTTGAAGTTGCTTTTGGCCAAATATGCCCCTTCTTTGTAATATGCCCCTCCTTTGTAATCACCTTTGTTTGATCTTTATTTCCTCTTCCAAGAGGGATGCTTCAATTTCCACCAGAAAGTCTTTCATAGTTGACAGATATCATAGACTGAAAGAGATCATGGAAAAAGATGACGTCTCCAGAATTGTGGCTCAGGCCACGTGCAGCTAGCCCCGCAGGCACAGTGCTCGCACAAAAGCGGTGCCCACGTGCCACACGTCGACGGCGCCTATCCTCTAACTGTGGACTTATCTCTGGTATATTGGTGAGTGTGGTTACAATAGTGCCATATTCTTCAGTGAGACTTCTAAGTAAGATGGCAATTACAATATCTTCATCAAGATTAAACTTGATGCCAGATAGCTGTGTCAAAATGCTGTTCATTGAATTTAGATGTGAAGAGATGGATTCTCCTCTATCCAATTTTAAATCAAAGAACTTGATAAGCAAGCTAAACTTAGAGCATCTCCCCTGTGCTCCAAAAACATGCTCAAGATGAGTCCATGCAGCATGAGCAATCTCACATCCATCAATGTGATGGATAAAAGAATCACTCAAACCAAGAGCAATTATAGCTAGTGCTTTTTCATCTTTGGGAAGCCATGAAGCCTCTCCTTGCCTAGTTGTAGGTTTAGTTTCTTTTCCATTAGCCACCTTCCATATTCCCTTTTTCATGAGAATAAACTTCAATTTTGTTTGCCAAGTGTGGAACCCCTCTCCTTCAAACTTATCTATTTTGAGTTTGGAGGCCATTTTGGGAAGGTCTTACCAATTTAATGGCAGTGTCTAATCCCTTTACAAAAGATCAATCTTTAAAAACAAAGAAATCACCTTCACCATATAGATGCAAATTGCAAGATAAGAATTCAAAAAATCCTAGTTGTTTGGCATATGCATAACCAGTTGGCTTCTCCCACAACCTCTTAACTAGGGTCTTCTTTACCTTGTTCTTTGTCCTTGTAGTTTTCTTGACATCTGAAGAAGTTTGAGAATTTTGCATATTGTCAAGAAATCAACTGAACTTCAAAGTACATTCTCTAAACAGAAAAGGCAAACTTTGAATCTCTGAACTGTACTTTCACTTCTCAAGCATTTAGTGTAGCATCAAAAATTTCAAAAATACACTAGAAATGCTTGCAGAGAACAAAGGAACTTTGGAGGCTTGATACCTCACTTCAAATAGCAACAAGCTTGGGGCTTTTGCTATGCAATCAAAGATGCATAAGTAAGGAACACTCAGTACAGATCTGAGGCGAAATGGCGCATTACTTCTCTCAGGGCAGCAACATCTTCTTCACTTGAGGAAGCTTTGTCTTCTCTTGAATCGACTGGTTTTTTGTTGATTACTCCCTCGTTACTGGACCAAATCACTCCATATCTCTATTGTGGGTAGCTCTAGTAGTAGAGAAAGCATGGCTCAGAGGAATTACGAGGTAAGAGACTATGGTGACCAGCATTGCAAAAGTGGCATGGAGGAGACAGAGAAGTGGTGCGTGTAGATGGTGACGAAATCCGTCAATCCCTCTAGTCAGATAGGTTGCCCAGGCATAAGGAAGGTCTGGCTGAGAGGGTTTTTCAATCCATTGCGTGGATGAGGAGAACTGAGCTTTCCAAGGTCATGGTGGAAGAAGGAGAAATGGGAAGCATTTGGGAAGATGGAATCTACTTGGAATCTTCAAAGAATCTCGTGGATTCTCATTCTAGGCACTAGGATTCTCAACAAGCTTTGATACCACATGTTGGTTCATAGAGGAGGCAATGAGGCACAATGAACTAATCTTTATTCATGAGTGGTTACATATATAGGCAACTGCCTCCATGTTGGTAGATCCTAGATCCACAATCATCTCCATGATTATCTCAATCAGTCACCTCCTATGATCACTCACACATCACACCAATTTGACATACCTAACTGCCAAGTCACTAGAACCTTCTAGCACACCTACACTCACACACTCCTTGCATAGGACTCCAAGCCCATAGGCACACATACACACATAGATCAATTTTGTCCTTCAAGAAGGAGAGCAAAGGAGAGGAAAGGGGGAGAGAGAGAGAGAGAGAGAGAGAGAGAGAGAGAGAGAGAGAGGAAATGGAGAGGAGAGACCAAAGGAGAGGGAAGAGAGAGAGAGAGAGAGAGAGAGAGAGAGGAAATGAAGAGGAGAGAGAGAGAGAGAAGGAGAGGGAGAGGGGAGAAGAGAGAGAGAGAGAGAGAGAAAGAGAGAGAAGCGTACTCGCATGAGAGAGAGAAGAGAGAAAGAGAGGGAGAGAGGAGACGAGAAAGAGATAGAGAGAGAGGAGAGAGATGAGAATCTACAGAGGGAGGGAGTGAGAGAGAGTACGAGAGAGAGGGAAAGAGTAAGAATGAAAGAGAGAGAAAACCTTACCAATGAGCAGGAGAAAGGAGTGTGCGACGATCAAGGAGGGATAGAGGAGAGATGTTTTGATGGAGGGATGTGTGAACTACGATTAATGAGGGATATTAGAGGAGAGATAGTGAAGGAGATTAGAGACGACAATGGGTATAGGAGTAGAGGGGACTATCAAGGAAGGAGATTAGAGGCTACTAATGAGAAGATAGGTATGACTAAATGTAAACGTGTGGAAACTTGAAAACAAAACTATGTACCTTGGTGTGTGATTTAGTCGAAACTTAAACAAACAAAACTATGAACCTTGGTGTTTGAAAAGACAAACGTGTGGAAACTTGAAAAGTGTGTGAAAAGACAAACTTCTCGAAACTTGAATTTCAAATTTCCTGCCTTTTTTAAAGCTATGAACCTTGGTGTTCGAAAAAACAAACTTGTGGAAACTTGAAAAGTGTGTGAAAAGACAAACGTGTGGAAACTTGAAAAGTGTGTGAAAAGACAAACTTGTGGAAACTTGAATTTCAAAATTTTCGCCTTTTTTAAAATTTAAAATGAGTTTCACTTACAGTTTCAATTTACTAGTTTAATTTCTCAAATAAATCTTATGGAATAAAGTAGAAAAAAAATGCATTTTGTGTTGTAATATAGAAAGTATAATTTCAAATTTCTCACCTTTTTGAAAATTTTAAAAGTAGTTTAGCTTACATTAATATATTAGTTTAATTTATTTCCTTTTAGGGAGAATTAATATTTTATTCTATGTAAATATTGAATTTTTTATTTTAAGTCTTATTTTCTAAATTTTACATTTAAATTTTTATATTTTTCCATAAAGTTAAATTAAATTTATTTATATTTTAAATTTTATGTTTCAGACTTATAAGAATTTACTTTGTCAAAATTTAAACTTCTTATTAATGTGAATTTATAATTCTTATTAGTTTTAAGTGAAATTAATTTGAATTAAAAAAGGGTTTGGGGGTTTGGGGATTGGGGGTATAGGGTTTGGGATTTAGGGTTTAGGGTTTGGGGTTTAGGGTTTGGGGTTTAGGGTTTAGGATTTTGGATTAGGGTTTAGGGGGTTAGGGATTAGGGTTTAGGGGGTTAGGTATTAGGGTTTGGGGGTTAGGGTTTAGGGTTTGGGGGTTATGGTTTAGGGTTTAGGGGTTAGGGCTTAGGCTTTAGGGTTTAGGGTTTAAGATCTGGGGGTTAGGGTTTAGGTTTTGGGGGTTTTGGTTTAGGGTTTAGGGTTCAGGGTTTGGGGGTTTGGGTTTAGGGTTTAGAGTTTAGGGTTTGGGGGTTAGGGTTTAGGGTTTAGGGATTAGGATTTAGGGTTTAGGGATTAGGGTTTTAGGGTTTAGGGTTTAGGGTTTGGGGATTTGGGTTTAGGGTTTTGGGGTTTGGGGGTTAGGTTTTAGGGTTTGAGGGTTTAGGGGTTAGGGTTTAGGGTTTGAGAGTTTGGGTTTAGGGTTTGGGGGTTTGTATGGTTTGGGTTTAGAAGGCTAAGACTAGGGTTTAGGGGTTAGGGCCTAGGGTTTAGGGTTTGGGGTTAGGGTTTGGAGTCAATTTCAATTTTTAGTTTTTATTATTTTTCATAAAGTCAAATTAAAATTTATTGAGATTTTAGTTTTTGTAAATAAAAATATTGTCTGATTTTTAAATTATTTGTCTCAATAGTAATTACTTTTTTAAAACTCACAACCTAAGTATATTAAAAAGAACAATGGAAAAGAAATTATTTCTTGCTTTTAACTCGCAACCTAAGCATATTAAAAAGAATAATGGAAAAGAAAGTATTTCTTGCTTTTATTTCATTCGACGGTTGGTGTAGTCTAGATTAGCATAGATTAACTTATCCTTAGAGGAGAGAACTCCAAAAAAACCAATCAAAGCCATGCTCAAAATTTCCCGACTAGTTCCTAATCGGAGTCAGTCCATTTGTTCACATGCGGTTTCACACTCACAACAATCCTACCATTTAAGCAACGATCAAGGTTTTAAAACTTTCAAGATGATTAGAAGTTGTATTAGTGGACAGGACAGATTATAGTTGTATCAGTTATGGGAGTGGACAGAGCAGATTATATTTGCACTAGTTGTGGGAGTTGACAGAGCATATTGCACTTGTATAAGACAGACTTCAGATTTGTATTCGATTATACTTTATTTCATTTTACACTATCCACAAGTTCATTGTAAATCCTTATTTTTTTTTCACATTTATGCATGTATCTAAGCCTTGTAAAGCCTTTTAGGCTATTCCCAAAGCATGAAATTGACACTTATACCATTGGGGAGAATGAAAACTTGAGGTGTATCAATGGGAATCATTGTACTTTTGACTTATCAAAGCAATTGTAGTTTTCATGCAAAAGTATTCTATTATTTGTACGTAAAAATTTTGTTATGCTATAATATAGGATGGATCTTGAGGCTACAGCATTTGTCAATGGTATGACACTGAAATACAATGGAAGAATTTATGCCCCGAAGGACTTCACAAACTGGACCGTTGTTGACACCATAAAGAAAGCATGGTTCTTGGTACTGAGCAAAGGAAATCTCATTCTAGTAATGACAAAGAGAGTTGAGAAAGATGAGCAGGCATCAGACGTATCTTTCTCAAAGAGCAATTTGATTCAAGGGGGCACCTTACTAGGAATAAAAATTGAAAAAGATAGCAATACAATGATGATTTACACAAAGTCAAGAATGAGCAACAGATTGTTTCATCTTTCAAAGAAAGATGCAATGCACTTTGTGATGCCGCCTCCAAAAGGACCTAGATTTCTTGAATTGGTTCCTACATTAGAGATCCTCCAACATGTGTGGGAGGAATTTCCCATTGAGGAAGTAAGAAAAATGCAGTTAAAGATAATCCTTGAATACTTTCAGGGTTTCATTGAACAAGGTTCAACTTCATTGGAGGGACCTAAGGTGCAAGAATCCACACATGAGAAAGGAAGTGATGAGACATGCCATGTAGACCTAGTTCAGGGTAATACAAATGAGAGAGGAACTAGAGTGGATGAGACAGAACACATTGTAGTGTTGGATGAGGGTCTTGTACATGTGGATGCTTACAAGGGATCTACATCTGAGATAGGAATTGAATTGGCTAAGACACGACATGCATCAGATGAGACAGGACATGCACATGCATCTCTTGTTCATGGTATTACTCACTTAGATGGTGTAACTCATGAAGTTGATGGAATAACAGAACAGGTGTAGCCCTTGAGTATACTTAAAGTGGAGCCAATAGAAGAAGAAGTAGGGCGATCTAAAGCGGTTCACATAGAGCCCCTAAAAAATAAACCCCGACATCAAATGCAAAAGGCGAGTACTTCATGAGCTACAGTTCCAAGTCCTATGACTCGAAAAAGAGGTCATTCATCTACAAAGAAAGGGTGAAGAAGAGAAGAGGAAGAACACGAAGAGGATGCGGAGGGTCTTAAAATGGAGTCAGATTCAGAAGCAGAAATGTTATCAATGAAGAACCTAAATCTTTGCTTGAATGAGGCAGTGACAGATGAGGATCTAGGATATATATGTACATGCTTCAATGGTGGTCAAAGCAAGCATCTTCACCAATAGCAAGACCTTAGATACAGTCTATGCTGAAAAGATTTTTCAAGCTTTGATTGATGGGAAAAAACCAATTGTTTCTAATTTGGTAATTCGTCCAAGGTCATATTAGCCAGTCAAAGGAGATTCTAGTCAATCCTTCCATTTCTTTCAGCCTATAGATTTTGAGATGCAATTTGCTAAGTTCCTTGGAAAACAAGTTCCCTCACTTCAGGAAGGACAGAGTTCAGTGAATGATCCAGAACGACATATAAAGGATGCCAAGAGAAATCTATTAGCTCATTGCACATTTGAGGCAATAGATGGTCAGCACTATGCCTATGCTTGTAATGAACGTTCTAGAGAGGCATACAACAAAGGAGAAATAACTTATGAAACCTTCACGAGTGTGCCTCAATTCCACTACTATTCTGCATGCATTTGTATCTTCAAGAATGAGAAGAAAGACTTAATAATGACATTCATGCACTACAAAAGATCACCTCCACTTTAGAGATGTTGCTCAAAGCTAGGACCATATGGAGAACTTTTAATTCTCCTGTGACCACTCTCCAAAGAACTGCAATTAAAGTGGAAGCGGATAATCTTGTTGACTTATACACATGTTTGAGTGCCATTGTACCAAGGGGAAAGCATGAAAGAATAGAGGCGATGAGGACAAGCTTTAAGACAGTAAGGGACAGGTATCAAGACTACACAAGCATACCTTTCTGCAATGATGAAGTTTTTCATCAGATACAAGAAGTGTGTCTTGCATGTGAGAAGGGGGGATGTTTTTTGGCGAGCACCTTTTGGTGAGCGCATTCTCTCTCATCTCTCTTCTCTCTCACGTCACTTTCTCTCTCTCTTCTCTTTCTCCTCTCTCTTCTCTCTCTCTCTCTCTCTCTCTCTCTCTCTCTCTCTCTCTACTCGCCCCCCTCCATTCACCTCTTTAAAGTTTACGTCTCTCCCTTCCCCCCCCCCTTCCCCCTCTCTTCCCCCCCCATATTTTTCTCAACCTCTCTCCCTCACTCTACTAGGATCTCCCTCACTGTCCCTCTACCCCCCCATTTCTTTATCATTCCCTCTCTCCCCTCGCTTCTCTCTACATGTCTTCTCACTCACCCCCCTCCATTCACCTCTCTCTCTCTCTCTCTCTCTCTCTCTCTCTCTCTCTCCCCCCACTCACCCCCCTCCATTAACCTCTCTAAAGTTTACGTCTCTCCCTCCCCCCCCTATTTTTCTCAACCTCTCTCCCTCACTCTACTAGGATCTCCCTCACTGTCCCTCTACCCCCCCATTTCTTTATCATTCCCTCTCTCCCCTCTCTTCTCTCTACATGTCTTCTCACTCACCCCCTCTATTCACCTCTCTCTCTCTCTCTCTCTCTCTCTCTCTCCACTCCCCCCCTCCATTCACCTCTTTAAAATTTACGTCTCTCCCTCCCCCCCCCCTCTTTCCGCCCCATATTTTTCTCAACCTCTCTCCCTCACTCTACTAGGATCTCCCTCACTGTCGCTCTACCCCCCCATTTCTGTATCATTCCCTCTCTCCCCTCACTTCTCTCTACATGTCTCTCTGCCCATCTCACTCCCTCTCTTCTATCTTCATGTCCTTACCTTCTCTCTCTTATTGTACATGGAACTCTCTCTTCTTGTCCTCCCCTTCTCCTCTCCCCTTGGTCCCCCCTCCCCCCACTTTCACTCCCCTTTACTCTTGTTTCGCTTCTCTCTACATGTCTCTCTGCCCATCTCACTCCCTCTCTTCTATCTTCATGTCCTTACCTTATCTCTCTCATTGTACATGGAACTCTCTCTTCTCGTCTTCCTCTTTCCTTGGTTCCCCCCTCCCTCCCATTTACTCTTGTTTTTTGTTATGCTACTACTCCCTCTACCTCTCTCTCTCTCTTTGGATCACAGACCCCTTAGGGAAGACGATGTTCCTCATATTTCATATTTTACATTTTGTATCTAGGCATTTTTGGTATTCTATTTCATTTCATTTTGTATCTAGGATTTTTGTAGCCATTTTTGGCATCTTAGCTGTATTACGATGAGGCCACCTAGTTGGCGCATCGTTGATGATGTATTTTCCTTTCGGATGATTTTGTGTCCCATAGGCCATGTATGGCCTTCCGTGGACCTTTAATAAAATTCTTTCTTTCTTTCTTTCTTTCTCTCTCTCTCTCTCTCTCTCTCACTCCCTTTGTCACCCCATCTCTCTCTCTCTCTCTCTCTCTCTCTCTCGCTCTTTATTAAAATATCAATGTAGTTGCTAGCTCTAGCTCCCTCTCTATCTATCTCTATGCTGTCAATATTGATGGGGCCACAGAATGGGGGTACATAATTGCCTGGCCATGGCGTGCTTATATTATGACACATGCGTCCAATAAGCTCCAAGTGCCAGGCTAGGTAGCTTCCATCTGAGTCTAAGCTTAGGCAATGTTGCTGGAGGTCCGTGCATGCCCTTTCCATGCACCCAGTACTAGCGAGAAGGTCCAGTACCGTATCACCTGGCACTGTGAATGTCTCTAGTAGGAACTTGTGCAACAGAGTTATTCATGAAATTAGCAACATCCATTGTGTGTTTGAATTCAAAATTTGGAGAATATTCTATCATAATTCTAGCCTATACTCACTTGGCAAGATGGGGGTGCCATTGGGCTGCCCCCCTAATATAAGTGCCATCGTGGGCTTTTGCAAGAAGATGGGTGCGATCTGTGGCTCAATCAATGTGTCTGTGGAAGGAGGGCAACTTTGACCATCCATAATCAAGGATGCTGCTCGCTCACGATCATACATTGGTGGATGGGATCTCCCCGTACAATGAAAGAATCCCATAGCAAGCGTGCTCACCGGCAAGAATACTCATTAGTCCTAAAGAAATCTCCAACTAGTCACCCACAATATTATTCAAGAGTTTTGTGCATTACTGATTTTTAAGGATTAATGTGCCAATACACCTCACCGCATGTCCTCACAAACATGGTTCTCTAGATAAGGAATCCCTCATCAAACATGGCCTGCATCACATGCCCAAAATGATCTAGAACACACTTGGTAACAAACCAACCATCATCAGCCACAAAATCGAGAGGCAATCCCTACAGCTGCAATGGCAATGGAGTAGTCCCACTTGTTCCAATTTGGTGGATTCCCTCCAACCAAATTCTGTGGGAAAATCAATCCACATGAGACTGCATGCACAGACCTCTGGTAGATTCTAAACTGTACGAGGTCGGTTTTGAATGCTTGCAAGGAAATTTAGCATGAAAAGCAAGTTCCTAAAAAATTCAAAAAAATGCAATACTTTAACTCAATGTGTAAAACTAACAACATAAAATAGAAATCAAGTGAACATAAGGTCATAGAACTCATGTCAGTGGGGGTATATCCCCTGCCAATGCCGAGTGGAAGGTAGTAATGTCGGCAAAAAGTGTCTTGTGGAAGACCTGCAAGCCCCTTGGCGGTGCAACGGCCAAGGGTCATGGCTGTCATTGTATGTATTACTCTACTAAACCCATGCTTGTTGAGTGTTCATGCTGCAGGAGGGCTGAAGCATCTTCTTCTAGGTGAGATGGGTGCACATTCTCTAAATCATTATGCCTTCTTATACTACATGTGCCCCTATTGGTTGATGCCTCACTAGTTGAGTCAGGTTCCTCATCACTCTCTCGTATAGAAGAAAGCTGTTGTACATGTGCACACCATGGAGATGGAGGAAGGGATGTTTGTAAGGATGAATGTGAGGACACAGAGTGTGTAGAGATGGAGCCTCTTGTAGAGGACTCTAAGGCTGAGCTCTCTACATCTGTTCTCGCACTTGAGGCATCTAGGATCAACTTGCATTGCCCTTTCAAGGCGGGTGGCTAGCTTGGTTCAACTGACGGATCTCTCCTCTTCTTTGTTGCTAACCCTTGTCCACCTATTGTGGCTTGGAACTATGCATCATGCAATCATAACATTAAGACAAAGTATAACACCATAGCAATATTGTTTACTCATTGTTATATCCACTACTAACCTTGCCAAAGATTTGTCTCACTTTCATGACGTTGGTTTGTAAGTACTCCACCCATCTCTCTCGCTCCCAATTAGATAACAATCTCCCTTCCTCATACATGCACTCCGCCCCTCCTGAGACAATCCATGTTTTCACAATACTTGGCATAGCTTGCAAAGCTTCCTCTTGCACGAGGTCCATGCACCATCTACCCAAAAGCATGAAGGGTCATAAAACCCCAAAATTTTAAACTAACCAACACTAAGAATGCCACAATAGAATGATAAAATAGAATATACTGATACACGAGCCATCATGCATTTTGAAAGAGCCTTGGTTGCCTCTCTGCTATGAGCCCACTCTTCACTTTTCCCCATAAGGTTTGATATGCACCCATGCCATGTGTCCTCTTCATCTGCTCCACCCAATTGACAACATAGTCAGGCAATGATACGGATGGGTGTGAACTATGCAAGTTTGCTACCAATGATGATGAAGCCTCACTTCTAACATTTGTTTATTTATTGCTGCACTACGGTTATATATCACTTTCCTAGATCAGTACAAAATCGTGTGTGTATGCTCGATTCTCTCCTTTCAGTTGTACTTAGTGATACCAAGAAGACGGTAGATGATGTTTGTTCAATGCCACAACCTTTAGACTTGGATGGCATGCTAGTCGTCTTTATGCCATATTATGAGAAGTAAGTATCATCTCAACCTTTCTTTTACTCTTTTATTTGTAATATTGTGTCAATAAATCTTTTTTTATTTATTGGTGATGTAGCTCACATTGGAGCCTGATAGTATGGGATCTTGATGACAACCATTGTTGGTTTGTCAATTCATTTAGAGGCTTTCATGGGGTGTTCAAGTAAGCGTTCTTTTATCATATCATTATGAACATGCATCTTACTATTTACTACACAAATTCACTTTGTCATATGTCATGATGGACAGGTCTACAAACAAGTTAGTATCTGCGATTATAAAAATTAGGGAGCATCAAGACCAACCAAATTTCTAGACACGCCTCGCAATGGAGCAGAAAGACGAGTTTAGTAGGGGGTGGAGAGTTGCCTACTTCATGTTGTTCCTCAATGAAATTTTTGAACATGTCTCAATAGAAGCATATACAAAGCTAGAGCTACAAGATTTTATGGCCAAGATTGTTCATGACCTAACTGCTACCATTGGGAAACAACATGATGTCAATGAAGAACCTGAGGGAGCCAAAGAAAAACAAGAGACAATTCAGTCTCCTTGTGCATCACAGGCTCAAGCAGAGAATGAGTCTATAGCAAAAGCATTACAGTCTCCACTCTCCACTTGAAATAGAGACTCAATGCATTCTTCCTACACAAGAAGTAGAGACTCAATGTGCATCTACAACATCACATCTTGCAAAGGAGGAAGAGATTGAGTCTATCCCGATTGCACCAAAAGTAGAAACTCAATGTACACCATCTACACAAGAAGTAGAGACTCAATGTACTCTTAGAGCATCAGAGCCTCAAGAGGATACATCAGACTCTATTCCGTTGTAAAGCATGTAGAAAGAAACATGAGTCCTTGAATATTTTTACCTTGTTTGTGTTGACTAATGATAGTGTTTTTTTTACTTATGTTAAAAGTTACAATACATTAGGATATTTACTTATGATATTTATTCAATTTGCATTATTATTTGATTATATGTGAATACATAAAGGGCAGTCTCATGGATACATAAGGGACATTTATCATGGATACACTTGATGAGAATTTGTGACTCAAAACAATAAGATTACTCAAATCATGCTATAGGGTCAGAGTTTATAACATTATAGAGTCATAAGAGCCACACTTCATGAGAATTTGCTACTCAAAAATAAATTGTAAGCAATTCTAATATGATCTGCTCAGCCCTACTAGGCTTGTTGCAGAGAATACAAAATAAGATTAACGACTATTTCAGGCCACTCAGGCCGAGATCACACTAGAAGATCTCATCATTAGTATCTCTTATCTTCTCAACAATCCAATCTTCCACGGACTCCACGTCCGTATCCTCAACATAATTACAATGAAGGAAGAAATTCAAGCAGTCACAGATTGTTTCTTTATAATCTCTTTGGGAGGCCCTTATTGTTCTTTCAGCAACTGCATCAAATCGGCCATACCGAGTGCTACGATATTGTAGGTTGCTTAAGAAGTCTAAGAGATCTTGTCGTGCTTTTATAATACATTGTAAAAGTCTTTCGCTCTCTGCTATCTTCTGAGTATCCTCCCTCTCTTCCCGCCTCTTTGCATCAAATTCCTCTCTCTCCATCTGTGTAAGTGGAGAGCCTTGTCAAATTCTTGCATCTCTCCTTGCTCTTTGGTCAGAAATCCATTCTTTGAGACTATCGATTCCGGACTCCACGTCTGCGACGATGCCAAGGACATCCATGGTGGGTTGGGAGATGATATCTGATTAGCTGCTGCTGGTGGAGCTGTATTGTGGGCTACTTGAATGTGAGTTGGCACTCTTCCTCTAAAATTCGGGTTATACCACCATTTGCCTTTATCATGGTTATCTTTTCCATAGAAGTCACATGCAATCTTTGCCTGAGTTGGTGACAATCTTAAATTCTGAAACTGTTCTTTGATCAATTGTTCTAGCTTCGATTCTACTTTTGAGCTCTTTTCTTCTTTCTTTTTGGCTTTTGCCTTGTCCTTGGTATTTGCCTTCTTCTTTGCTTTGGTCGTTTCTTCCTCTTCAGATTCTTCTTATGAGCTATTAGAGATTGATGTATCACTATTGTCCTCCTCTACATTGGAGTCATCTTCTGTGTCTAAATCTGTGTCAGAGTCAGATGCTCATTTTTTCTTTCCTTTCTTTGACTTTGATTGTCAACCAAGCCTTCTCTCTGCTCTTTGAGCTGCTTCAACCATGCTATTGAAGTCATTTGCCCCTCCTAATTGATCTCTTCTTGCTACTGCAATTCACAAATGCTTGGTGAGTCCTTTGCAAAAATAGTTCATCTGTAGGCCTTTGTGGGGCAGCTAGACTCTGATGACTGTGATTCAAATTCCTATATTTATGTGCATAGTCCTCCACTAATAGGTTTTCGTGTTTGATATTTCTAAGCTTTTTTAGAAGTGCTTCTAGTGTTTTTTCTTTTCTAAATCTACTAAGGAATGAGACTTTCAAGGCATCATAATCTGCAAAAGTTGCAAGACCATATTACATGAACTAAGTCATTGCCTTACCTTCAACAGTAGTTGCAAATTGCTCTTTCTTTACTGCATATCAGGTAGAGCTCCAAATCTGCTAGCCATCCAATTAGTCTCGAACTGTCTGATATGACTATCTGGATCTTGTCCTCTCTTCCCCTTGAACTTTTCTGCTTTGACTAAGGGGTTCTACATTTTGAGAGCTTGGAGAACAAGTGCCTTCTTTTTTGGCTGAGGTGGCAAGCGATTGAAGTTGATTTGTTTTCTAGCTGCAATGAATAAGCCTGCAGCCATATGTGTTCCCATGGTGGTTCTGAGGAATGTCTTACTAGGTGTTGAAATTGGCAACACCTCAAGTTCAGCTACAGTTTCTTGAATATCAAAGCTATGAACCAAATTTGCTGAGGAACTCTCCCCACTTGGGATACAGTCAGGATGGTGGAAGATGTTGTCAAGATCTTGTTCTGGCTGACTATCAGCCTCAGCTCTAGATCGATTCCTTATGAAATAAATGCCTCTGATCCAGTTTGGTGAAGTGGGCTATTAGAGGTGGTGTTGCACATGTGAGGTGCGGCATCTCAGGTGATGGACAATGGATGCCATGATTGGTTAGCTACAAATGATGGATCTTGAGGCATGACCTAGACACATCTTAGAGTGAAGCACGAGAAATCTTGTAGGGGTGGAGCTTTGTTTCTTATCTCAAGGAATTACTCTCCCAAGGTATTGATTGTGGAATCTCCCTCCCAAGTATTCGACTAGATTGACTAAAATTTGGGAATTTTATAACAATGCTTCGAACTGAGAAAACCTGAGCAAGGAAACATTGTTATGGAAATTATATTTATGTTATATCTTGCTCTGGATATTATTTTATTATAATCAAGTGTGACTATGACAAAGTATTCCATAAAAGTGCACCAGACGCGGCGGGGATCCTAGTGGTTACTTTGTGTGGTTAGTTG
This sequence comes from Dipteris shenzhenensis, assembly GCF_047967505.1. Lineage (NCBI taxonomy): Eukaryota > Viridiplantae > Streptophyta > Polypodiopsida > Gleicheniales > Dipteridaceae > Dipteris > Dipteris shenzhenensis. The sequence goes on along the minus strand of NC_141623.1, from coordinate 14,697,740 downwards.
GGGACGCTTGACTAGCTTGTGTTTTGCCATGCTAGATGGTCAGTATTGTGGGTGATTCCATGTTAATACTGATGTCACTAGTGTTATTGGTGTTGTGCTTGATTATTGTACTTTGAGAGTGGTTGTGCTGGGATCAGTTCATTCGGTGATTCATTTAATTGATTGTTAATAACTAATGTAATTGGCGGCTTGAGTACAAGTGATGGAACTCACAGCGAGGATTGGAGTTAGTGCGAGGGTACCATGCATCTTTTATGGCCATGGCCAATTTTGTATTTCCTTAATATTGCAAAGTTTGAGCAATATATTTTAGAGAGGACATAAATCAATTTTAGGCCCAAAGAGGCTATGTAAAGCAAATCCCTTATTTTGGAAGAGAGGGATAATTTTGGCTCCTTGTGCTTTTATGAAATATTATAAATACTCTAGATGAGGAAGCGTGAGCCACTCATCTAGGAGGGGGAGATTGTACCTAGTGTTCTTGTCGCTTTCATGGTGTTGTCATGCTCTTCTAAAAATGAAAGGTTTCATTTACGGTAAAGAAGTTGTTATTCTACATGACGATGGTAGTACACATGATTTCATCTGGGAAAGAGCTTTAGCAAAGCTAAACCTAGAGTCATTCCCATGTCATAAGATGAAGTATAATTGCACTAGAGAAGTCAACAATCTAGAAATTTCAATCAGACCTTACAAGGATAGATGAGACTTTCTAGTGGCACCCCTACAACGAGTTGATATCATCTTAGGAATGCCATGGAGACATCAGTACAATCCTAAGATAGATTATGACTCACATCAAATGTGGATTGAGAAAGACAAAAAAGAAATATGACTGAAGAGTTCTATCAAAATAGAAATTAGTCCTTTACTCAACCATACACAAGACAATAGAGCAATTAGAAAACGTGAGATAACATATTTGATTTTGGTGAATACGGTAACTTTTCTCATCCGAATATGAAGCCTACACACCAAAAGTTTCTTTCTTAATTTTTTGATTGTTTCTTGGAGGATTTACCACCCGGATTACCAGGCTCTCGTCCTAAAGATCATAGGATAGAAATCCTACTGGGCAGTACTCCACCTTGCAAGGCTCCTTATAGAGTCAACCAGCTAAAACAAAAGGAAATTCAAAAGCAAGTGGAGGAACTAATATAGAGAGGACTAATAAGACCCAGTAGTTCTCCTTATGGAGCACCTGTCTTATTGGTCAAAAAGAAGAATGGAACCTATCGAAGACTAATGTGCACTAAACAAAATCACAGTGAAGAACAAATACCCAATCCCTAGGATTGATGATCTTTTCAATAAATTGAAAGGGGCCAAGGTCTTTAGTAAGATTGATCTTAAATTCAGCTATCATCAAGTTCGTATGGTAGAAAAGGATCTATACAAGACTACCTTTAGAACTCAAACGGGACATTATGAATTCCTAGTTATGCCTTTCGGGTTAACTAATGCTCCAGCTACTTTCAACATACTTGTGAGAGTGCTCTCAACGAAAGCAAGAACGGAAGAGGGAGAGAGAGAGACAGAGAGCCACACAAGTTTTGGTGGGTGCAGAACACCCTAATCTTCTTTTTCATTCATTTATATATGTGTTTGAGTATTGTACATAACCGGGGTAAAGGCACAGTGACCTTTAACCCCCACAACCTCCCACTTAAAGGACAATGTGCCTTTAAGGGAGAACAACCAGTGAGCATACTATCCAATGCCCATCAATACACGACAATACTCAAACCGCTGACTAGGTAGACTCTTCGTTAGCATATCTGCAGGGTTATCATCTGTATGAACCTTGACAAGCTCTATGCGCTTGTCCTCAAGTACCTCCCTGATGAAATGGTACCTGACCTCAATGTGTTTGGTCTTTGCATGAACCGGAGAGAATATCTCATCAAAGTCCACACCCTTCTCTTGCTTGAACCCTTTAGCGACCAAACGGGCCTTGTACCTAGGCACATCATCACCTATGACCTTCATCTTGTAGACCCATTTACATGGCAACGCTTTCTTTCCATGTGGCAAAGAAACCAAGTCCCAAGTCTTATTCTTCATAAGTGAACTCATCTCTGATTGCATAGCATACTCCCACTTGCGTTGATCCTCACGCATCATAGCCTCTCTGTAGCAAGAAGGCTTCCCGCAATCAGTAAGCATCACATAGTCTACTTCTGGAACAAACCTATCAGGCGGTCTAGACACTCTAGATGATTTTCTCAAGAGCATTTCAGCTTGCTGTCCCACCTGCATATCAGCCACATTTGGCTCATCATTTCCACCAATAGATGATCCATCATCTACCCTTGATTGTATACCTGTGGGAGTACTTGGTGGTACCATTTCTTGCACATTTGGTGCATGGACAGCTTGCTGTCTATCAACATATGCAGGTGGATTCACATCCTGGAAAGTGATTCTCCTTATTTCCACATCCCTCATGGGTGCCTTATGCATCTTCTTCTCATTGAAGACTACATCATGGCTGCGTATGATCTTCTTTGCTTTTGGATCCCAGAGACGATAGCCCATGTCTCCACTTTCACCGTAACCCAGAAAGATGCATTTCCTAGACTTAGGATCTAGCTTCTTTCGAAGCTCTTTTGGCACATATGCATATGCTTCACACCCAAATATACGCAAATGAGAGTAAGAGGGCTTCTTGCCACTCCATGCCTCTTCAGGAATACCACCATCCAAACTCTTACTAGGTGATCTATTGATCACATGCACTGCAATCTTCATTGCCTCAGCCCAAAAACCACCAAAAAGACTTGCATTGGAAAGCATGCATTGCAACCTTTCTTGAATGGTATGGTTCATCTTTTCTGCAACTGGATTTTGCTCTGGAGTACGAGGGGATGTGAGCTCCCTCTTAATCCCACGTGTATCACAGAAATGCTGAAAGTCATGAGAGAGATACTCTCCACCATTGTCAGTCCGTAGGCATTTAAGCGTTCTACCTGACTGATTCTCAACCAAGGCCAGCCATTTCTGAAATACCTGGAACACATCACTCTTCCGAGCTATAGCATAAGCCCACACTTTCCTAGTTGCATCATCAATGAATGTCGCATAGTATTCAGCCCCGCCTAATGACCGTGTAAGCATGGGACCACATATGTCTGAATGCACCAAATCAAGCTTTTCAAACTCTTTCTTTCCCCTTATTTTATGGGCTGATTTAGTCTGCTTCCCATAGAGACAGTGCTCACAAAATTCAAAATCAAAGAAACTCAAATGCGGTACATAACCCAAACGGCATAAGAGTTTCATTCCATTCTGGCTCATGTGCCCCAACCTGCAATGCCACAAAGAAGTGCTTGGATGCTCGGTTATTGCAACAACATGATCAAATACCCCTGATACATGTAAGGGATACAAAGTCCCACACTTGGCACCCCTGGCCAAAAGCATAGAGCCCTTCTAAATTTTCCAACTCTGAAAGCCAAAAGTGGTGTGAAAACCAGCATCATCTAGCTAACCCACTGAAATAAGACTCTTGGTCAACTTAGGCACATGTCTCACATGTTTCAAAATAAATGCAGACCCATTTGCAAAAGAAAACTTTATGTCACCTGCTCCCACTATGTCACATGCATAGTCATTTCCAAGATGCACACAACCTGTCTTTCGCCTGTCATAAGTGGAGAACCATTCCCTATGGGGAGTAACATGGAATGAAGCACCACAATCCAAAATCCAATCCTGGGAATATGCATCATCTGAAGTGGTAAGCAACTCTGCAGATAAACTAGACATGAAGAGAATGTCATTGTCACTATCATGTGTGATTGCATTGATCTCCTCGATCTTCACTTTTCCTTTGTCCTCCCTTGGACTCTCTTCCTTTTGATTTGCACCCCAATTTGCATTCTTTTTCTTATCCTTTTGCTCTCTTTTCAGCTTGTAGCAATCCTTTTTCATATGGCCCTTCTTGCCATAGTGGTAACACTCAATGTTCCGTGCCCTAGATTTGCTACGAGACTTCCCTCTTTCTTGGGACTTCCCCCTGAACTGTGATCTGCCCCTTTGCACATTTAAGGCTACATCCTGCTTGTTGCCATCCATAGACTTCCGTCTAATCTCCTCGGCCAACAAGCTACCCACAACATCATCAAATTTCAGTACTCCACCAGGTGCAGAGTTACTGACAGTTGTACGGAAGGTATCCCATGAGGATGGCAATGAACATAAGAGAAATATTGCTTTAGTCTCCGCATCAAAATTCATCTTCTGAGCCTGAAGCTGGCTGAAAATAATATTGAATTCATTCAAGTGAGAAGCAATGGAGACCCCTTCCTTCATCTGCAGCTCAAACAACCTCTTCATGAGGTAAACTTTATTAGAGGCAGTTTCCTTTTTATAAGTGGCACACAGTTTCTTCCACAAATCTTCCGTAGTCTGCTCATTTACTACTGTGAAATAAACTGACTCTGCAAGATGAAGTCTAATAGTAGATTTTGCTAATGCATCCAACTCATTCCAATCATCCTCAGACATATTTGCAGGCTTAGCTTCAATCCCTGCCAAGGGTTTAATATGCTTCTTTTGAATAAGCACATCCCTTATTTGTTCTTTCCATAAAGAAAAGTTTGTCCCATCAAACTTTTTAATGCTAAAAAACTCCTTTTCAGACATGGAAGAGGATGCCATGATGCAAATGAAGCAAAAATCCCAAATGCTAGTGCCTACAAGACAGAATCACACCAAATACCAGGTGCACCCAAATGTGTATGCCACAATAGAGTGAAATATCACCAAAACTCATGTCTCAAAGCATCTGACTCATGTGCATATACTTTGCATCCATATGAGCAAATCTGGCCCAAAAGAAAATTCCAACTGCAATGGCAATCCAAAATGCCAATAAGTGCCAAATGACTCAAGCATAAACACCGTCCACTGGCATATGCATTAATAATATCTCATCCAAGAGAGCATAGCACTATCAGTGCATCACCTGCAATGTGTCAAAGCTGTCCCTCAGCATAAAATAGCATCCATGTGCAAAGCGTCCATAAAAATAGCATCCCACAAGGCAATTTGGAACTATCAACGCATCCAATAAGGACCGTAATGCATCCAAATGGCCTATAAGTCATCCACTGCAACCCAATGCACACCACGAATGAGCGCACACTGCTCAAATTGCAACTAGAGTGATCTGCATACGGTATGCTCAAGAAATCATAGTCCCACGGTAATGACCGCTACTGAAAATAGAACCTGAGATGCCTCAAAACATGGGCGCCATTGCATAATCGGACTCAGCAAGAAAATCTGCAAATATCTCTCTTCTGCCGGAACTCCAAAATGCCAACCGATGAGTGAGAAATGGGAGTCAACACTTATCCACTGCCATGTGGCATAAATCTAAGGTTTCAAAACCTTAGAATGAAAAATGCATAACAGAGAGACGAAATCGAATACACAGAGATCTATAACTCTGAAAATCCTCCACCGAATCGCGTAAGAACTGTCAGGTAGGGGTTTTTGGGCGTCCGGAACGCAATGGAACAGACGGTTTTGGAAACCGTGGTCTCAATCACTGGGTCAAACACACGGACTGAAAAACGTTTTTGGAAACAGAGCTGTTTGTAAACTCCACCGGAGTGCGAATGATGAGCAACATAGAAGTTTTAGGACCTCCTGAGTCCACCGGAACTGACAGATCTGCAAATGGTTGCTCCAAACTTGAGTTCCAACACCCGGGCAGAAAAACGCAGAAACTGACACAGTGAGTCAGAAATCCAATGAAATGATCCCAGATTCAAGAATGAAGGTGTTTCCAAGCTCCTGAAGTGAAGTGGACACCAAAAGCAAGCAATAGTTGCCTCTACAAGTCAATACGGAGTCTCTGTCATCGAACAGAACAGGGAAAAGCTCAAAAAATGACTTTTTCTTTGAAAACACTTAACAGGCTCTCAAAACCACTTCGCAAAGCCAAAGTGACTTTTCCAAAGGTTCCTCCAAGGTCTCTACACACTCGGATGCAAGTAAAGTCACCCACAAAGCTTCCCACAGAGCTTCTCCTTCCTCCCACAGAGCTGCTGAGCTTCAAGCATTCATGCACGCTCAGCTAGATCACCCAGGCTCTGATACCAGTTGAGAGTGCTCTCAACAGAAGCAAGAACGGAAGAGGGAGAGAGAGAGACAGAGAGCCACACAAGTTTTGGTGGGTGTAGAACACCCTAATCTTCTTTTTCATTCATTTATATATGTGTTTGAGTATTGTACATAACCGGGGTAAAGGCACAGTGACCTTTAACCCCCACAAGTTGTCACATGGTTGTCACTTTGTCATCTATCCAACATACTTACCACATGGTTGGCATGGATTGAACTTGAATATCCGCAGCAGCTCTCCCGCCACTATCATTCACCCTCCCAGTGAATGAATTAGAATACAAGCCTAGTAGGACAACGGAGTTACAAGGGTGTAACCTTTAAAAATACAAGGGCTCGTGGCCCCACAACACAAAATGAAATAAACCAATGGCTCATGGCCTTACATTGGAAACAAGAAATTGAAATAAAAGAGTATGTTCATGGCCCTACAAGGTATGAAAATGACCCAAGCTGATGAGAGAAACACCATGCTATATGCAAGAGTAATACCAAGCTATGTAGAATAGTACGTCACCAAATACATCACCAAAGAAGAAAAAGGCAACTATGTCCATGTCCAAGAGCAAATGCTTGCTGGATCACAAGAAGAAAAGTAAACCAAAACTCCCATGTACAGAATTGAGAGCTCTCTGGTCATAAGGAAGAAAAACCAAGTCTGACGTTGAGTGTATGTCATGGAGTTGTAGATCCTCCCAATCGTGTATCTTCCTACTCCTCCTCCTCAATCGTGTCCATGATATTGCGTAAGTTCTCATACTTGGCCTTATAGTGATGATAGGATGGCTGCAAGCCCTGCTTGGTGGACCTCATTGGTTTGAGTTTCAGCGGTGGCATGCTCTGATGTATGGCGGTCCTAGAGCAGAGTAAGCTCCTCCTGCATGCTGAACTATAAGTGTTTGCTTTTCAGGCCCCCATCCCTCCTGGTCAAGGCAATGATTCTCTTGAAGTTCTTCTTGTGCTTTGTGCTAGAGTGCCTCCTTGGCTTCAAGCTATGACTGCCATTCCCTTTGTTGTGTGTGCATGAGATGCTCATACTCCAATCATAGGTGCTGCTTTTGGGACAACATGCGCTGGGTATGCCCTATGGAGTTAAGAAGCATTGTACTAAGTTGAGCAAACATGTCATCAATAATCCATTGTGCCATGTGCATAGATCACTTCGCCCACGCATAGTAGTCCCCATAACTTAACCTTCTGCCTTGTTAAGGATCTAGCCAAGCTCTCCAAAAACGCCTACCATGGTCCCATCCTCCAATTTTTCAAATCCTCTATCGGTGCGAGGTATGGTGACCATTTGTGGAAAAGGTGTCTTGGCCACTACAAAATGGCCACTAATCTTTAATGTTGGGGATGTCTTATGTGCCTGAATGTTAATAACCGGTTAGTGCTTTCCATTTCTATTTAAGCTTGATGCAAAAGCTAGCAGTAGGTGAGAGTTTTAGAAAACTCAAAAGCTAGGGATAAACTTTTGTAGAATCGGATGTACCTTTCCTTGTAGAGTCAAATACCTCTTGCTTGGTAGAGGATGAGGTTTACATGGTGAGGTAATTTGACTTTTTATTGGGCATCTCATCCTTATAGGACAGGGTGGAGGTATTTCTTGCTTCTAAGCAGTCTAATATTGTAGGTGTGGCCTTGTAGTTCAAGAGGGGATCCCATGTAAAGACCTTGAAGGCAACTTAGGCTAGTCCACCACACCACTCATGAGATTGTCCCATATAATTGCAAATTCAAACAAATCTCACAAAAAAAATTCTCACTCATGTTTTTTTAGTTGTTTTTAGAGGGTTTGATAAAGAGTCATTGCACAATTCATGGGCTTTCCCTTTTCAATCTTTAAAGCTTTACCACCAAGACATGAGTGCTTTTCTTCAAGGTTATGTACTAAAAAAGAATGTATAGAATAGTTGTATATATTTTTGTAAATTCTTTCTCATAGGATATTCTTGCTTATAAGATACCCTAGAAGGATGTAAAAAATACCTAGTTGGAAGATATTATCACAAACAATTGAAGGAGGTATTGATTTGTCCTCACTTGTAAGCAAAGAGAATGCTTTATGAAGGAGGTATTGATTTGTCGTCAGTTATAAACAGTAAGGGGAATGATTTATGGACTAGCTCTAGTGTTAAAGGGAACCTCATTTTGTGATGCACAAAGAATTTTATAAGCTTCTGCACCTCTGCCTCATAAAAAAGATTCAAGCCGTAGCTATCATGAGGTGAGAATTCTCCAAGAATTATAGGAATCAGTAGTACAACTGATTTTGTGGGAGGATCAAACTTAGGGGAATATCAGGTCTTCCTTGTTAGGAGCCATTTGCAACAATTGATCACTAGCCAACAAGCAAATTACTTGAAGAGCTTGAGGGGTGAGCATGATCATGTACAATAATACTAAGTGGTCCACTATAATTAGTAAGTCATACTTATAGCTTTGTCCCTCCTGTTGAAGTCATTTCATGCATCCATCTTCACATGATTGCAAAATGAGGCTTGATAAGATTTTTTACCATATTAAGTAATGAAATTAGGATAGGTTCATGCATGCTTACTATCACCTTGTGACTTAAACTAAATCATATGTGTGATTGGCATCTCTAGTATGTGCCAAAACCTTGATGAATGGGATATCTTGGATGTGAATTGACATAATCATTGAAGTGGTAGTATCGTTTTTCCCATTGGCCAAATCAGGTACTAGTTCATAAATTAGATATTTTTGAGGTCACAATTAAGGCAGTACATTTTAACTCCTATGAGCCATTTGGAAAGACCTCGATTTCATGATAAGGGCCTTCTATCCCATTTTCATGTTGGGTTTCTTGGGTCACCAACCAAGAATTATAAAGTAGGATGAGCATACCTTGGTCCAAATGCTTCCTTAGAATATGATGATCATGCCATGCCTCTCAATAGTGTTGAATTACTTGACGGGAACAAATAGCTTGAGCTAGGATCTTATTGAGTTGAAGAAGTTTTTCAAGTTGGTTCTAGAGCATCGATCGACAACCACTCTCAAACTTGGTACCACTTACTACTTTGAGTCCATAAGAAAGGGGAAATGGAGGTTGTCTATTATGAATTTGTAGGCTACTTTATATGCCCAAAATGCTGCTTATAGCATTTGATCCCAATTAGTTTGGTGTGTCCAAAAGTTTATGGTGTAGACCTTTTCAGATTATCTCACTAAAGTTTATGGCTATTTATAGAGATGATTTTTGTGTTTATAGCATTGAAGAAGCCCATCTCATTTTCTTTGGTAAAGTGTTTCAATGCTCTCACAAAAAAAGTTTATTCTCATTGAAATCTACGATCGCCTTTTGTGTGAAGTCATACTATTTGGCACTCTTCTTGGCCACACCAGATTTGACCATGGAATTATGACTGAGAGAGATGAGAATGAAGCTATAGAACCAATGCTCGAGATTGAAAAATCATAAGCTATCATTAACTAATCAACTAATCTTTAATCTAGAAAGAGTTTTTCCTTTTATGCATATTTCCCTCTTTCCTTTCGCATATCTTTTGGGTTTTGTTCCAAAAGGTGAGGGATGATCTACAACTTAAGAGGGACAATCTAAGTTGTACTCCTTGTGTAGACTTTGTTTACATACAAGGACCTCCTTTGCGTAGGCATGGTGCTCACACAAGATCCAGTAGTGGTCATAAGTTCAATCTTGGAATAACAACTTTGTCATGACAACGCAAGAAACAACCAATAGTGACCTTATCCTCAACAATAGAAGTAGAATATTGGGGATCTTCCAATGATGCATCAATTGAAGCGGTTTGGTTTAGAAGACTCTTGTTGGAGATTGAAATCATTTCAAGAGAACCTGTAGTGCTCTATTCCAACAATGAGCAACATTCAACTTGCAAAGGACCTAGTATGCTGGAACAAAGCACATTGAAGTGAATCACCACGTCATTTGAGAAAAAGTCCTCCGTTGAAGAAATAAGCCTTGCTAATTGTCCAACACAAGCACAAGTCACCGATCTCTTCATAAAGCCACTTTCCTAGCAACTAGGAGGTGAGAAAAAAGAGAAAGAGGACATAGGTTTAGACGAGGGAGATGACTAAGGCAGTGAATAGTAAGTTCTTGCTCAGTTGGGAGTCGTTTTTTTGGGGATGAGTATTGTGTATCCATTTTAATGGAAGCCTTCCTCCTCCACACATATACACAACCATTTTGGGCCTTGCAGGAGTAATTTGTGGATTGATCGATGGCCATAATTACCTAAACCTTAATCTCACAAACACAATTTACATTCTTACCTTACCATGTGCCATAAATTAGGGCAAAAATTGTATTACATTACTGCTCGGCTTGATTTTTCAATGCAATCATGTTGTTCAAAACCATACTAAGGCACAGAAGTCCTCACTTTTGGGACTTGTTAAAATAAGAAAGGAATTTGGAAGCGTTATGGGATAAATTGGTACACATGTAAGATTTAATTCAACGTAATAATACATTATGGAGATTATAGTGTAAAAATAAAGAGCCAAGGTGAGGGAGGATAGCGTGCAAGTCTTACACAAAAGAATAGTCTTGTGGGATGGAGAAATCATGGGAAGTAAAAAGAAGAAGACAAGGAAGAGAATAAAGTTTGTTGTGCAACGATGATCAAAAGTGATGGTGATGTAGATGAGGTTTGCGTGGATGGAGGAAGCTCAATTGATGAGACTTGTAGTCCTTTCTATATAAGGAAAGGATATAATTTGAAGATATTCTATGTATACATAGAATGAAGTGGGGTGGAACGTATATAAAGAATGCAATGGTAGAGAATGTCAAATGCAAAAAAGAGGAATTGATGGTGATGAAGAAAGGGGTAGTTTAAGAGGATGCTAGTAAGATAGATGAGTTGGAAGCTTAGTTGACGTGGTGGAAGATTTGGTTTGGGTATGAGCTTTCAATTATTAATAGTGAGAAAGTAAAGGATCAAAGGAATTGGAAGAAGGAGAGAATGGAGAGCCTTAATTGAAGCATTGGCGATGTTTTCTTGAAAGTTTAAAAGGATGTTTAGTTAGGAAAGGGTGTGAATGGGTTGAAAGATTAACTTATAGGCGTGACAAGCCTCTTGAATGAATGGGAGAAGGGAAGTGTTCACAAAAATTGGCAAACTATGTATAACTAGTTCTGTACCCGTGCTTTGCACCGGCATTAAATGCGCTAGGGAATTCAGGTTGGTGGTTTTGAAATCCGAGGGGATGCTACTTGGAGGGCCTGAGCTTGCAAGGAAGAGTGGTGCCATTGCCCGCCACATGGCACCCTTGTCTATTAGAAATATAGAGATAGAGAAGAGATAGAGATAGAGATAGACATAGAGATAGAGATAGAGATAGAGATAGAGACGAGAAGAGAAGAGAGAGATAGAGAGATAGAGAAGAGAAGAACCGTGAAGTTTTATGAGAGATTTATAATTGCATTTCCATATTTTAGCGATATTTTGGCGCTAAAACTCGAAAAGTTCTAGGTAAAACTTCAGCAGTTTGTGCTGGAGGGCGGGCGTACGCCGGAGATTCCATGAATATAGGAGGGTATAAAAGGGCGACAAAGGCTTTGTAGGGGACGCTTCTTGAACGGAAGCGTACAAAAGGGCGACAAAGGCTTTGCAAAAAGCGGAAACTTGAAAGGGGTATGAAATGGGTAAAAGGCCAAAAAGCACACGAGTCTTGGGTATGGCAGACCACGCTCACGTGGCCCCAGCCAGATACGCATCCCAATCGCATATTCTCTTTTTATGCGGGTCTTAATGGCGGGCCCCGCCGCCCTCATGCGAAGCTCCGTAGAATATCCGTGATCAGATGCGAAGATCCTACAGAATATTCCCCTCCACTTTCCGCCCACTCGGATTTTTCTTATATTTCTTTTGCGTACACGCACCCAATGGACTTAATTGCAATATTAGCCTACATCTAATGCCCTTTAAGGGGTCATCAAAGAGACGTATTGTATTTTCTCAATCCACGGACCACAACGTATTAACTGTTTGGACGCATCGCCAAAGGGTTCATCATTCATGTACCCTTGTGGCTCTACATTTTTTCACCCTCTAGCCCATGGATAGGTGCCCACGATCTTGGAATATAGGCGTTAGAATTTGTAGCTCGACCGGTGAGAGGAAGGCAAAATTTAATAGAGCAGTGGTAGCAAAGAGAAGCTGTGATTCCAGAATGTTCTTGTTCATGGTGGTTGCCCCCCGAGTTTATAAAGAGGACGGGGGGATGTGGCTGAGCAAATAAAGAGAGGGTGAGGAGAGCCTGAGACAAGGGGGAAGAGCGATGGAAGGGGAGAGAAGGGGGGATAGCAATAGAGGCAAAGGGGAGAGGTAGGGTGGTAGGGTAAATTAATAATAGGCAGCAAGATAGTAAATTCAAGGAGTGGTCAAAAGAGAACAAACATAAAATTTAAATCCAAGATGTGCAAAGATAGAGCTTGGAATTGTCGTTAATTCCTGCTCTTAAGAGTAAATGGAAGCTTGGGTAGCATTATGCAATTGCATTTTAAAACAAAATTTAGCTAGAATTTCTACATTCATTTGAAAACCACTTTGAAAACTAGTTTGAAAACCTACATTCGTTGGACAAGTTGAATGAAGTGTAATGGTTGCCTTTTTACTTCACTATGTAGAACACTAGAGTGTGGATGGGGGCAGTACAAAAAATACAAAAGAAGACATGATTACAATCACAATTGGACTCTATGAGAGAGAGAGAGAGAGAGAGAGAGAGAGAGAGAGAGAGAAAGGGGGGGGGGGCTTAAAATTCGATAATTAATCAATTGAGAACGGATGTAGAAAATTGATAATTAATCAATAGAGAAAGAATGTAGAAGTGAGAAAGGGTGAAAAATAGTGCAAGATACTATTGGTGAACTCCTTTCATTGTTGGTTCTTGAGAAGTTTGCCACATAGCGAAGCAGAGAGGAGTCTTCAACATGAAGAATATGAACTTTGTTGCACACTTTGGTGAGTAGTACTTGTATTGAAGCCTTGTATGATAACTTGTATGATGGCCATTGGCCACACATCACACAATAAGTGAAGAGAGGTTTTGGCAGAAGAGGAGGAACACTTTTGTGACTAGTATTGAAGCCTCATATCAAAAAGCTTGTGTGATAGCCACACATCACATAATAATTAGCAAAAAATGTTGGGCTTATAGCAATGCTTGTATACTTGTTTGTATAGTTAGTAGAGTTGGCATTGGTGTGCAAGTGACAAGGAGTTCTACATCGAGCATTCTAGTAGCAAGTAAATGCTTAATAGCAACAACAACAATAAAAAACTTGTAACTTAAGTGGAGGAATAATTGATAGCTCTTGAGATGAAGAAGTAAAAGGAGCATCAACAAACATTATGTTCAAACCTAGACAATATCAAAAGAAATTTACATCATCATTTTTTGCATACGTAAAAGGTATAGATACTGTTGACCTTTGAGCTTTTGTATAGGGAGAAAATAATAGGAAAAGGAGTAGCTTTCTACTCTATTCAACCATCAATCTTTGAGTCCATGTCGACTAGTATAAGGAACTAATCCACCCGCCGCCTCCTCCTTTTCACCCCTCTCCTCCCTCCCCCCCCCTGCCCCAAAAGTAGGTAAATGAAAGAATCATTTTTTGTTGAGAAAGGGTACTCTTCAGGGTGGCACAAAGGGACATAAAAAATGAAAAACCATCGAGTGAGCCTTATTCTCTTCCTCCCCCTTCCCCTTGTCCCCCTCACACACACACCCACCCAGACACGACCATCTATGAGGAGCACAACTGCCAGTGGCCTATGCTGATGGTGGGTAGGAGATCTTCCCAAGGGAACTGAATGCAGGCAACGAACTTAGGCTGGATTCACACAAACCCGCCCGCCATCCTCCAAAAGGTGGTGTTGGAGGGTTGATGGGCCCGGACACTGACACAAAAGATTTGTGTGCAACCCATAAAGGCAGTCCACCTCCATGGCCGACTCTTCCAACCGCTACATGAATGGGCTTTTCCATCTCCTCAAACTCCTACACGGGTGACATAAATTAGCAGCCTAATGACTGCCAGGCGGTGTGAACAACCACATTTGGTGACCATCCTCCAATTCTACATCCTCCACCCATAAAGCCCGACTCTTCCAACTGCTACATGAATGGGCTATTTCATCTCCTCCATCTCCTACACCGACGGCATAAATTAGCAGCCTGATGATTGCCAGGTGGTGTGAGCAACCACACCTAGCGGCGGCCATTCTCCAATGCTACATCCTTCAACCATAAAGGCCAACTCCTGCAACCGTTACACGAATGGGCTATTCCATCTTCGCGAGCTCCTGGACAAGTGACATAAATAAGCAGCCCGGTGGTGTGAACCACGAGATGTGGCGGCCATTCTCCAAGTCTACGTGGGCGTGTGGGGCGAGTGGACCCACCTTGAGTAATTGATACACACACGTGAAATGGAAAAGAAGAAAAATTATGAAGGGGGAAGAAACTTGCGAGGGTGGCAACCAAGGAAGGATTAATTAAGGAGTTAAAGAGGGATTAAGGGGCTAATTACTCGAGATTTGGAGAGCTATGGCGATGGCAACCGCCTGCAAAGATTGCCTCCGAAATCGAAGGTTTGCTTGATCGTTTCGGCGGTTTTTCGATGCAATCGTCGGTTCACAAACAGAAATTTCTGCTTCAATTCGCGATCGCAATCCCGTCGATTTGACAGAACGTTTCTACCGTATGATTGACGTTGCAATCACCGACATTTACAGCCGAAAATCTTTGCTGCTCATTCAAGCAAGATCATCGTCTTTCCTCCATGCACCAAAAGTCGCTGCAATTTTCTCCGAATTCCAGCTGCCTTGCCTGACAATCCGCAGTGGATTCTTCATTCAATCTGTCAGGTGTGATTTTTAGGAGAGATTTGTAGCTTGGACGTCTGTGGCGAGAAAGAAATCCGGCGGTTTGGTGGCTGCTTTTTGTTGCTTCGGTTTGGTGTGTGTCTCCTTCGTAGCAGGGAAGCTTGCACCGACATTGAGATTGCGGCTCATAGGATCGCTCTTCTCCATTGCCTCGAAAGCGCTGGTAAGCCGCGGGGCTCTTTTGAATCATCTGTCTTGTGCTCTGAGAGATTGCGGTGGCAGCTCTTCAAGAAGCTGCGACTTTCTGGGGACTCGTCAAGGTGCTACTAGAAGGCGTAATCTCGCACACGGAAGAGAATTTTGAGAATTGCGGAGGTTGTATCGACGGAAGATTTCCTTCTTTTTGAAGCCAGGCACGCCCGTGAACGATATCGCATTGAGGAAGGGAGCTCGAGCTATCGCATCAAAGCCGAAATTCTGTTTTTCCCTCTTTGCAAGCTGCAGTTTCTTCTAACCGTGTTGTGCTTTAGCTACAATCGATTCCGTCTTCTATCGCGCGCGAGACTGGAGGTTCATTTCTCTCTTCCTCTCTCTCTCTCTCTCTCTCTCTCTCTCTCTCTCGGTCGAATTGAGAGATCCAGAACCATCGTAGCATCCTCACCTGCATCAGCTTACATAAACGACTTGTGAGGCTTTCCCTGGAAAGTCTGAAGTGTTCTTTTACGCTGGCTATTTGAGAATCGCGGAGCGATTACTTCTGTTTGTATTTCGGATGGTCATTCTCCAAAGTCACACTACTGACTTCATCCAAATCTTCATCCCGCATTCCTATGCACGTGTAGTCTTGCTGGATTGGCGTTTTCCACCGGTTTTGTCAAGGTCACCAGAAGAGGCCTCCGATATTTCCATCTCTTTTGCCAGTTGCAAATGGGTTGCATTTCATTCAGCCGGTCAGCTATTCCTCCTGGAATTAAACTCCTAAGAAGAATTAGCAAGAGAGAAATAAACTTTGAAGCTTACAGAACTTCTGTTCTCGTCCTGACTTTCATCGCTTACACGCTCTATCACGTATCAAGGAAGCCCACTAGCGTAGTAAAGAACGTCCTTGTAGGTGACGACACCATCAGCTCGGTTCGTGCTGCAGGCGATACTGTGTCTCTTCCATGGCCTTTAAAGCTGGTTAGCACCAGTCGCACACCGGGTCTTGGATTGGACAATAGCATCGCATCTGTGAGCAATAAAACAGTGAAGACAGACAGTGAGCAAGGATGGGCGCCCTTTAATACAAGTTCCGGATCAGCCCTCCTCGGAGAGGTGGATGTAGCCTTTCTGGCTTCGTACGCTATAGGAATGTACTTTGCTGGGCACTTGGGAGACCGTCTTTGCAACCGGTGGTTCCTGACTGTTGGAATGATTGGCAGTGGCATTTGTGTGTCTCTTTTTGGAATGGCTTACTGGTGGAACATACACTCGCTTGGTTATTTTTTCGTGGTTCAGATTATTGCTGGGTTGTTTCAGGCTACAGGATGGCCTTCAGTAGTGACAGTTGTAGCCAGGTGGTTTGGGAAAAGGAAAAGGGGCCTTATTATGGGTATTTGGAATGCACATACCTCGGTTGGAAACATTCTAGGATCACTGATTGCCTCTGCTATGTTAGATTATGGTTGGGGATGGTCCTTCGTGGTACCAGGTATATCCATTGTTGCTGGAGGGGTCTTAATCTTTCTTTTTCTAGTGGTGGATCCTGTGATAGTAGGGTTGCCATCACCGTATGAGGCAACCAAAGCTAAAGAACTTCCTGGAGGGGTGGCGTCTGTTGATGAGGAGAATGGCATTGCAGAGGCTACGACAAAAGTCACAGCTGATCTAGAAAGGGGCCTTATGCAAGATGAAAAGACTCGGCCTTTGCTCAGAGTTACTCAACTTAATGATGATGCAGAGGGGAGACAAGAAAGTGCAGTGGGATTCTTCAAGGCCTGGACTATACCAGGAGTGGCTCCATTTGCACTTTGCTTGTTTTTTACTAAACTGGTGGCTTACACATTCCTTTACTGGTTGCCTTTCTACATTAAGCACACAGGTATCAATAGAACTAGCATAGTTTCATACTTAAACAATCATACTTTGCATCTGAAGAGCTTACTCTAACCGACTTGTAGAGCTAGAGTGGAACATAAATTTCAATGCATAGTCGTGATGTTGTTGCCGGAGCAAGGACATGGAGTATAAATTGATGCTTCAGCAGGGAGAAAAGTCTCTTTCTTTGACCGACTTTTTGTCTGGACTTGCAGAGATACAGGGCGAGTATCTTTCTGACACGACTTCTGGAACTCTTTCAACTCTCTTCGATGTTGGTGGTATACTTGGTGGTATTTTGGCTGGCTACATTTCTGATAGAATGAGAGCAAGGGCTATAACTGCTGCCTCATTCATGTATATGGCAATACCTGCTCTACTTCTTTACCGATTGTATGGCTATGTTTCACTGTGGATGAACGTTATATTACTGTTCATAGCTGGAATTTTTGTCAACGGGCCATATGCCCTAATTACAACAGCAGTCTCTGCTGACCTTGGCACTCATCAATCTCTAAAGGGGAACTCTAGAGCTTTGGCAACTGTGACAGCTATTATAGATGGCACTGGATCGGTGGGCGCAGCCTTAGGACCCCTACTGACTGGCTACATATCTGCATCTGGATGGAATTCTGTGTTTTCAATGCTCATGATGTCATCCTTATTTGCAGGATTACTTTTGTCAAAATTGGTCATAAGAGAAGTTAGAGAATTGATGAACAGGGCAAAAGGTGAGAGCACAGGGCAGGCAACATTGTAGATTGGAAGCATTTTGTGGCCCAAATTTATGCCAGGTATAATGCTTCTGGTGGTTTCCTGAGCTAGAATTTTTAAAAAGAAATCCGAATTATCTAGGGAAGGAAATCCATGCTGAGTAAACCTGTCAATGATAAAGCACATCCTGCCTGGGAGGCTTAACCGAAGTCTGTGACTTTCAGATGGCTTGAGATATTCCACAGCTGCTTATTCCCTTTTTGTCCGACTAGAATGATATGCTTCCTTGACTAAATGAGTCTCATTGAAAATGTCATAATATCATGTCACTTCTTTTGGAGACTTCTTACATTTGGAATCACTACCACATGAATTTTGTCTGATGATGCTTTCACCTACCTGCTTCTGTTTATGAAGTTAATAGGATTGTGTCTGTGCTGGACTGGACTGCTGACATATCTAGTTCAAGCCTTAGTGAGAAGCTGGTGGGTTAGAGAGGTGTCTTCAATATCAATGATACAAGTTGTTTTTCTGTAACCATGGGTTGCTCATCATGGACCTCTTGCAGATCTCAGGATGCTTTTTTCTCATGTGTTTGCTCCTTGGTCAATTGATTCTGACGCATGCTTGCAAGTCATGTGTTCTTGTGGAAGGTGCTTTAATTATTTTCTCCAACGAGTGCTTTCGATGTGGAACGAGCGAACAAGCAATGAGGGCACCCAGAAGCAGCGCGAAAGTATGGTGTCACCAAGAGATGGTTGCCAGAGGTGGCAGATTTGAAGCCTCTCCACGTTGCAGCTCCATGGAGGAGATTTTGAGCCTGCTAGAAATTAGGTTACTGCCCCACCGACTCCCAAGGACAATGTCACCACAATGTAAATATCCTAAGTCAAAATACAGTTGACCATTTATTTGATCATAATTAAAGTGTTTTATATGTGTTAATTATGGTCAAAGAGTTCTTTTAATGGTCAAGGGATTGACTATGGTCAAAGATACTTGACTCTAGTCAAGTAAACCTGACTTCGGTCAAGGAGACTTGGTTTATTACCAAGAGGGTTAACTGCGGTTAACCAGAGAACTACAAAGCTGCTCTGGTCAGAGAGTGTTGACTTCGGTCAACAAGACTTGGCATGTGCCAAGAGGGTTAACCCCAGTTAACCAAGATGTGCCAACTTCGGTTGGAGAGACTTGGCTATAATTAAGGCGCCTCGACCCTTGGTCAAAGCTCCTTAATTATAATCAAGAGTGTTGACTCCGGTCAACCAGAGAATAAATATATATTTTTATATTTGTTTAGGTGTGCACATGTATTCAGTGGGGACGCCCACCGTGACTAGAATTAGTCCACAGTGTGTTATTTGCATGCAAAGCGCTAACAATTAATGGGTGCCATGGTGTTGCGCTTTAATTAATTGTTGCAGGTACTAGGAAGAGTTATTTTTCCTAAGCGCTACGGGAGCCTGACAAGCATCTAGGAGGCGGTTTGTGTGACCAAGTGCTTTGAAGACTCCAGAATGGCCCTTAGTGGCATGTAATAGGACTTAGTCTAGATTTTAGACAAGTGGCATGTTGCCAATTTGAAATGAGCTTGAAGCTCTTGTAATAAAGGGATTTTTCACGTTTTGAATTGGAGTGTACCAGACAGCTCTACGCTGAATTTCTGTAACAGATTCTCTTCAAGTAATAAAATACCTTCGGGGGGGTCCAGCCCGACATGTTGTCCTGGGCCCTAGTGTTTCTGTAGAGAGAGAGAGAGAGAGAGAGAGAGAGGGAGAGCTGAATAGAAAGTGTACTTGCTGGTTATTACGAAGGAAGTTTCGTTCACAAAAATTACTGTCTCTCAGAAGAGCGAGATGGATTTCAAAGAGCGTGAGGGATTTCATTGGTATCAGAGCACAGCTATATTGTCTTCTTAGACAGTGACGATTCAAGGAGTTGATGTGTGACTCTGCTGAAAAAAAAAATTAACGGAAAAGAAAGAGGCGCTGCTGTAATTTTACAACGGAACAGTTGGTCTTTTCGCTGTTTGAAGAGGACGAGTCTACGGGGGTCTCGTTGCTGATCTCTTCCATAGAGAAACAGAGCACTGTTGTTAATTGTGAGGAAGGAGAATACACCGGCGATGAATATTCGTCTCAAGACTGTAATCCTGATAGGCCCAGGTCCACTTTCATCCCAGTGTGGGTAGAACTCCCAGATCTTCCTTTCTCATTGGTAATCAAGCTCCTAATCTTTGTAGAAGTCTAGGTCAAGTCATTGGGGTAGAAAAAGAACAATTCATCAATCCTAGGGACATCCCCAGGTTTGTGTGAAGCTTGATGTTGTAGAGGAACTTTGTAACACTTGTCATTGTGAATAGAAGGGTATCTTTAGAGAACAGACTCTTGCCTACCAAAATATTCCAAACTAATGTTTTCATTGTGGACTTTCCTCTCATACTGTTGAAGCCATCTGCAGCAGCCAGAAAAGGGGCTCAAGCAGAAGCTATGCCTAATATCGCATATGACGTGCCAATGCCAAAGGCACACTCTCGCGTACAACCAATGAGAGAGAGATCTCATAGGGGACGGTCCCATAGCAGGAAGAGATCGAGGCATCATCACCGATCTCCCAGTCCATCACCGTCTACCTTGAGTTCGACTTCTGTATCTTCTTCTTCCTTATCAGATAAACCATTCAGGAAAAGAAGGAAACACAAGAAGTCTAGGAAGAGAAAGTCTTCCAGAGAGACCAAGGAATTTAAAGAGGGAGGTAAATCTGTCAAGTTTATGACCTACAATGGACAGTATGGTCATACAGACAAAGCATTGCAGTTCATAAGGCAGTTTGATGCTGCATTCGGCACAGAAAAGTTTTCATAATCCTCCAAGTTAAGAATTGTCAGTTTGCACTTGACAGCAACAGCTAGTGCATGGTGTAGTGCACAGACCACAGATGGGTCAGCCCCAAGGAAGTGGAAGGACTTCAAGAAAGCCTTCTACCAGCAGTTTATGCCTAAACAGTTTAGAGACCATGTTCTTCAAGATTGGGACAGTTTGCATATGGATGCAGGAGATACAGTGGATGTGTACAACCAAAAGTTTTGGGATGCTTATTTGCAGGTTGCATCTTTCAAAAAGATCTCCAAAGGGACCCAAATGAGAAAGTACAGAGCAGGTCTCACTCCAAGAATTCAGGCAGTAGTGAATGCTTTGGGGGCAAAGAACATTCAAGACCTTATGCATTCAGCTTCAGTAGCTAGTCTTGTGCTGTTATAAGATCCATCTACAGTGCTATCCTTGCATGCAGGACGTGTTGATAGAAAGAAAACTGATTTTTCAAAATCAGAAAAGAAAGAGTACCCCAAGGCTGAAAAGAAAGGGTTTCAGCCTCAGAAGCCGAGGGGTACTCAGTTTTCAAAGGCTTATAAAGGCAAATCTCTATTTACCCCTGAACAGATAGCTGAATTTCGTAGAGATGGGAAATGCTTCAAGTGCGGCAAAGAGGGGCGTGTGGCTGCCCAGTGCCCAAAAAAGCCTTTAACTTCGAAGGGAAAAGAGGCAGAGAAGCCACGAGGACCGCAAAAGCCAATGGCAGGAGGAATTCCTGACATACTGGGTCATGTTTCAAACCCAGAGGAACGAGAATTGTTGCTATCTTGGGGAAAAGTCAGAGATCAGTAAGCGCTAATTTTATTTGATCCAGGGGCTACTGATAATTTCATATCAGAGGATCTAGCCGTGAGGCTGGGAATAAAGACGAAGGAGTTGGGCAGGGCTTTGGATGCCGATCAGATGTTCTGTGGGAATCCTGTGCCAGTCACTCCCTTGATAGGGAAGCTCCGTCTTCATGTTCAGAGTTATGTGGATCAAGAAGACTTCTTCATTTCTCCACTGAAACATCATGATGTAGTCTTGGGAATGCCTTGGTTTCATCGCAAGGCAGTGAAGTTGACTCTTCTTGAAAGAGTGCTGGAGTTTGTGCATAGGGGGAAAAATCAGCGTTTAGTTGCCAGGAATAAAGGGGACACTATCCCCATTGTATCTGATCTTACATGTGGTAAAGCAATAAAGTCTGCAATTTCTGCGTACATGGTTTTTGTAAAAGAAAAAAAGAATGATATGCATGCTGAAATGAATGATGCAGACAAAGATAAGTTTCAGTTTCTTGTAAACTTTAAAGATTGCTTTTCTGATGCTTTGCCAGGGGAGTTACCCCCAGAGAGGCTAGAAGATCATCAGATGGAGTTAATGCCTGGTAGTGAGCCACCAAACAGACCACCTTATAGAGTCAGTGCAACTCAGAGAGAGGAGATTATGTCTCAGGTACAGGACTTGCTGTTCAAAGGGTTGATTCAGCCCAGCTCGTCTCCTTTTTGTTCCCCTGTATTGCTAGTACAGAAGAAAGATGGTTCATTCCGTATGTGCGTTGATTATCGCGCATTGAACAAAATGACCATCAAGAATAGATTCCCTATTCCGCGCATTGATGATGTGCTGGATCAATTAAATGGAGCTTCAGTTTTCAGCAGGATAGACTTAAAGAAGAGTGGCTATCACCAAGTGAGGATACAGCCTCAGGATGTGCACAAGACAGCATTCCGCACTACATTCGGGTTGTATGAATACTTAGTGATGCCTTTTGGGTTGACAAATGCTCTAGCCACATTCAATAGAATGATGGATCGCATCTTCCGAAAGTACAGGCATTTCACGGGTACTTTCTTTGATGATATCTTAGTCTTTTCTAAGACAGAAGAAGAGCACAGGGAACATCTTGCTATAGTGTTTCAACAGCTGAGAAATCATCAGCTTTACGCAAACAGCAAGAAAAGTGAATTCTTCTTGGAAGAAATCCATTATCTGGGGCATATAATATCCCAGAATGGGATACAAATGGATCCAGCAAAGATCCGTGCCATTCAGGAATGGCCAGAGCTGAAAACTGTGCATGAGGCTCGAAGTTTCCTAGGCCTGTGTTCTTACTACAGAAGGTTTATTAGACATTTTGCTGATATGGCAGCTCCATTACATGACCTTACTAAGAAAAATGCAGCCTTCACATGGGGAATATCACAGAAGAAAGCATTTAATACACTCAAGGAGAAGTTGACTACAGAGCCTATTCTTGTAGTCCCGGATCTTTATCAATCTTTTGATGTTGATTGCGATGCTTGTGGAGAATGTGTTGGGGCTGCATTGCATCAGGATGGTCATGCAGTGGCCTATGAAAGCAGGAGACTTCGGGATGCAGAAAGATATCTAGGAATCTATGAGAAAGAGTTATTGGCTGTAATTCATGCCATCCATACATGGAAGCACTATCTTTTGGGTGCAGATTTTACTGTTAAGACAGATCACTAAAGTCTGAGATACTTTTTGACTCAGACCAAGCTTTCCGAGAAGCATATGAAATGGGCAAACATGCTGTCAATGTATCATTTTCAGATTGTCCGTACCCCAGGAATTCGGAAGAGAGTGGCAGATGCATGTCCCGAAGACCCCAGGTCAATAATGTGACTATTGCTTATCATCAGGACCTGGAAGGCATGAGGGAGCAATATGCTCGTGATTCAGATTTTGGTGAAATTTTACAGCAAATGCAAGAGGGGCAATCCACCAGTCACTATTCCCTGAAAGATGGGTATCTAATGAAAGATGATTGCCTATGCATCACCCAGGAGATGAGGAAAAAGATTTTGGAGGAATGCCATGCACCTCCCTATGCTGGACACAAAGGAATTACAGCAACAACTCTAGTACTAGAGAGGTATTTCTTTTGGCCAGGGATGCGGAAAGATATACATCAGTTTGTTACTGAATGCCTTACGTGTCAGAAAGTGAAGTATGATAGACGGAAGGCACCTGGCCTACTTATGCCTCTTCCCGTGCCTCAGGCACCATGGGAAAGTATTACAATGGACTTTATTTTTGATTTGCCAAGATCAAAGTCAGGGAATGATGGGATTTGGACTATCATTTATAGATTCAGCAAGCAAGCTCATTTCATTCCAGTTTGCAAAACTATAAAGGCAGATCATATGGCTAAGCTTTTCATGGTGCAGATTTTTAAACGTCATGGTATGCCTAAGTCCATTGTTAGTGATCGAGATCCCAGAATGACCAGTCTATTCTGGAGAGCTT
Source organism: Dipteris shenzhenensis (assembly GCF_047967505.1). Lineage (NCBI taxonomy): Eukaryota > Viridiplantae > Streptophyta > Polypodiopsida > Gleicheniales > Dipteridaceae > Dipteris > Dipteris shenzhenensis. Next base: position 14,673,844 of record NC_141623.1, on the reverse strand, counting down.
TATTTGATAACATGGAGACGAATTTGAATTTTTCTTCTTCTTTCCATCCCCAGACAGATGGTCAAAGTGAAGTAGCAAATTCTACAGTTTTGGATATGCTGAAATGCTACGTGGGTGACCAAAGTTCAGACTGGGAAAAGTATCTACCGTTGGTAGAGTTTGCTTACAATAATACAGTACATAGCTCTACAGGGAAAGCCCCTTTTGAGGCCATATATGGGAAAGTGATTTTGCCACCTATATTGAGGACCAAAGATGAAATATTTGCAGCTGATCAGTTTGTGAGAGACCTCCAGGCAGCTTACAGCCAAGTCCGGACAGCAATTGAAAGGTCTCAAGAGAAACATAAAAGAGCTGCAGATAAGCATAGAAGACAGTTAGATCTCAAGGAAGGGGATTGAGTACTTTTGAAGTTTGAAAAAGCTAGGCTCTGCAAGTTTAAAGGCAAATAGAAAGTGTATGCAAAGTTATCTCCCAGATACTATGGCCCTTTCAGGGTTACAGAAAGAATAAATGAGGTTGCATACAGATTAGCATTGCGAGAGCATTGGAGGATTCACAATGCATTCCATGTGTGTCTTCTAAAGAAATTCCAGGGACCAGAGCCTACAGAACCAGTATCAGAGGATCCACCAGAAGTGGATGAGTTGGAGGAGGTCCTTCAACCAGAGCAAATTGTGTACCATACTGTGCGCAAAGGCCCTTAGGGTAAGGAGTTTTACAGGTATCTTGTAAAATTCAAAAATTATACGGCATTAGATGCCAAGTGGATGGACGAAGACATTTTATCCGACCATCCACAGCTTTTGGATGTTTACAAGGAAGCTTTTCAGTTGAGGTCAACTGAATAGAAGCCGAGGGGATGTCACCACAATGTAAATATCCTAAGTCAAAGTACAGTTGACCATTTATTTGATCATAATTAAAGTGTTTTATATGTGTTAATTATGGTCAAAGAGTTCTTTTAATGGTCAAGGGATTGACTATGGTCAAAGATACTTGACTCTAGTCAAGTAAACCTGACTTCGGTCAAGGAGACTTGGTTTATTACCAAGAGGGTTAACTGCGGTTAACCAGAGAACCACAGAGCTGACTACGGTCAGAGAGTGTTGACTTCGGTCAACAAGACTTGGCCTTCATTAAGAGGGTTAACCCCGGTTAACCAAGATGTGCCAACTTCGGTTGGAGGGACTTGGCTATAATTAAGGCACCGCGATCCTTGGTCAAAGCTCCTTAATTATAATCAAGAGTGTTGACTCCGGTCAACCAGAGAATAAATATATATTTTTATATTTGTTTAGGTGTGCACATGTATTCAGTGGGGACGCCCATCGTGACTAGAATTAGTCCACAGTGTGTTATTTGCATGCAAAGCGCTAACAATTAATGGGTGCCATGGTGGTGCGCTTTAATTAATTGTTGCAGGTACTAGGAAGAGTTATTTTTCCTAAGCGCTACGGGAGCCAGACAAGCATCTAGGAGGCGGTTCGTGTGACCAAGTGCTTTGAAGACTCCAGAATGGCCCTTAGTGGCATGTAATAGGACTTAGTCTAGATTTTAGACAAGTGGCATGTTGCCAATTTGAAATGAGCTTGAAGCTCTTGTAATAAAGGGATTTTTACCAGACAGCTCTACGCTGAATTTCTGTAACAGATTCTCTTCAAGTAATAAAATACCTTCGGGGGGGTCCAGCCCGACATGTTGTCATGGGCCCTAGTGTCTCTGTAGAGAGAGAGAGAGAGAGAGAGAGAGAGAGAGGGAGAGCTGAAAAGAAAGGGTACTTGCTGGTTATTACGAAGGAAGTTTCGTTCACAAAAATTACTCTCTCAGAAGAGCGAGATGGATTTCAAAGAGCGTGAGGGATTTCAGACAAAATTGTGTCCTTGGGGCTTAAAACATAAAGCTAGGGAAGGTTGAGCGGAGACATAACTATGCATGGACTGAGCGAGCTGTTAACCCTTTTAGACTTACATGAAGGGGTTTGGTGAAGGGCACGCATCTTCAAGCAGAGACATGTGACATGCGGAAACCCATGCATACCTGCAAATGGAGGCTAGGTAGTAGTCTTAGATATTTCCAATTATCTGTAAACAGAGATACATTGGGTTGGTGGGGAGAGGGAGAGAGAGAGAGAGGAGGGGGGGGGGGGGAGAGAGAGAGAGAGAAAGTGGGGGGGTGGAGAGGGAGGGACATGCGTAGACCCATGCATACATGCAAATGGCATATTTGCAATTATCTATAATGAGAGAGAGAGAGAGAGAGAGAGACTCAATTTTGATGCTCCGTCTTGCGCTTATGCAGGTTTATGTATGAATGATATTCAACAAGGAGAATTGTTCAAGTAGAGTGCAGTGCTGGATTGAAGTCTTCTACTTATTGTTTGTAACGGAACAAAATGGAGCCCGTTGTTGGTTATAGAGAGGCAATTTAAGAACTGAGCCTTTGGACTGGCATATAGCAAGAAGGTTTTATTGGGGCTTCTTGGACGGTTTGTATGAGGCTGCAAAGGCCTTGGGGATTGGTGCCTGCTACCAGGATTGGTAACAGAACTGAACCATAGTAAAACTGGTCTGTACATTGTGTGCCATATGGAATTATGTTATTTCCAACCTACATGGGCGGTGTTTTTGCTGCCTAATGGATATAGGAAACACAGGTGGCCTGAGCATGATTTTTCCTAAAACATGTGTTAGGCTCTTTACTTACCAGATGTAAACCTCTCATAGACATGAGATGAATTTATTGGTTGTTTTATCATTCTTTACTAACATCCATCAGCCAAACCCATAAAGTGTGGTGAAACGTTAGAGAAACAGTTGATTAATAGCAGCCTCTCAAGAAATGTTCCATGTCTTCAATGTGGGCACTGCTTGTGTAGGCAATGGCAATGCTTCTATTATTTTCCTTTTTCCAGGAAATGCTCCAAATTTTTTGGAAATGTTGTCCCCGTTACCTGTATATTTTGTGCTTTGTTTGAAGGTTTCTTCCAACTGGTCATGTTGTCCAGGTGAAAACTTCCATCATTTGTGTGTATGGGTGTACAAACGTGCCTTGTATGATTGTAAGCAAGCTAGTCCTATATTTGTGTGCTGATTCTCCTTTACGGTATAATCTTTGAGTATGCTAATTTTAGATTAGTGTGGCTAATTAGCCTGTAGGGTGGCAGTATGCTTGTGGGTTCGTTCTAAATGAGATAGCTTACTTCCTTAGCACATGGATGGGACTACAATAGGAATGCACTTCCCATCATTACACCAAGTGGTCAAGGATGATTTTAGAATGGGATCGTCTACGCTTATCTGAGACATAGCTTCTAGACCCTAGTAACAAGAAAAGGACGTCTTTTTAGGATAAGGAAGGATGAAATGATTCTATGCATGCTTTCCTATGAACATCAATATGATGCCATGTGTCATCTCCCTCTAGCTTTTTGACTATTAACATATGATATGTTGGCATGGCAATAGGATATTTGGATAGCATAGAATAGGAAGGGACTGCCTTTTCTTGACCATTTTCTCCCATGTGCTAAGACCTTCATCTTGTATCATCCATTGACCTAACATCACGGTCAAACTTTTCTCGCGCTTTGCCACATGGTCTTACCTAGCGTTATCTTGTGGTTTCTTGAAGAACACTTTTTGGTTGCCCTTACCATCCTTGGTGTATGTAGATGGTTGCAAAGGCTTAGAAGCCCTCATTGAGCAATGAGGTCGATGGGTGCCCTCAAGCCCCAAAAAAGCATCATAACACTAAGTGTGCTCATTTGAGCCAATAGTGACACAGCTACAAAGGACAACAAATCACAAAACTTCAAGCCTTCATGCCTTCATTGCTGTGCATTTAAGGTTGCACTCTTTGAGCTTAGCTTTCAAAGGTTGTGCAAAGAGCGTCCTTTGGGTGCTATGATTAGCTCAAATTTCAATGAAAAATTCATGAGAGAGCACCTTATTACAACTCAATAAATCCTCTTTAAGAACAAGACCCAAGAACTCTTTGGTAGATGCATTCGAGGAGAAGAAAGAGAGAGCAAGCTCATAGCCACAACCCACTCAAATATCTCAGATATGGACAATTTAGACCCCTCTCAATTTAACACTATAATTAGAATAGGCCTTGAAGCCTCATTATTTCGTATTATTGTAGTAATGTTTAGCTACACATGAAAAACTATTTGGTATGTTTACAACATTGGTGAAGAGGGTATTTTGAAGGATATCATTTGAGCATGTTTCAAACATGAATCAAGGGAAGTTTGAAGGCCGTTGACTCGAGGTTGAGAGGGATTGTAGGAATGTCATTGAGCATCACTTGGCAAAATGAAGGGAATATATAGTAGCTAGACATAGGGTAAAAGGTTCCATTTTGTGTTGATGGCAACCCATTAGCAATTTTGATTAGTATTGTACACATGGGATAACAATGACCATAAGTAAATGTGTGCTTCATGATTAAGCCAAGAGGTTGAATCATAATGAACATGAACCATAGTAGAAGCTTGTAAAATGATGGGAAGAAACCATAGAAATTCAAAGACATGAATCAAGATGTGTAGAAAGAAAACATTGCTAGACATTTAGACGCGAAAAGTGTACCCTATGGCCTTGCACAATGTTGACAAGAAATACATTGAAAATTGTTGCACTAAATGTTCTTCATTAGATTCTTATTTACATCTATGAAAGATTGAAAAAGTTGAAGTTCACCTTTTGTAGTTGACACAAAGTGTGGACACAAAATTTATGTCTTTATTGCATTCAATCATAAGTGGAAGTTAACCATCCCATGCATCTTTGGCATGATCCTTAGAGTCTATGTGATGAATTATATTTGGATCCAAGTGCCAACCAATAAGTGATATTGCCGCTTAGTCTTTTTCTTTCCAGGTTTCATTTTGTGCAGTGGGTATTTCTTCTTTTACAATCTTCCAAATCTGTGGTGCATTAATAGATACCTCATCTGTCTTGACTAGGTGTAGAACCCTTGAGTGCTGGCCAACGTAGCTATGCCTTGTGCTATCACTGAAGGGCTCACTGACCGATGAGGCTTATCGCTAGGTTGACTATTTGTGGCCCGCCCCTTTGGATTGTTGTAGCTAGTAGAGTCACTTTCTTTGTAGTTTGGTGTAGGACTCCATTGTGTACAACCCGTGTTGACATTCGTGTGGTTGAAGGGCTACTGAAGTGCTTGCTACCAAAGGCTACTCAAAGTTGCTTAGTCTCTAGCTTTGGATAGGCTAGATTAGAACTAGAGAGACTCTGAGTACTTCTTCTTACACTCACGGAATAGTCTCTCAATGAAATGAATAAAAGATGAAGAGAAATCCTCAAAGGAATGAAGGACAAAAATGTAGCATGGAAACTTCTCTCAATCTAAGCTATTCTAGGCTTAGCTAACATGCTCTGATACCATGTGAAAAACAAGGATCGATCTATGCCTAGTCTAGTCGAGATACATGAAGAGCAAGATGATCGAGGATGACGATCAAAGACCATGAGAGAGTCATAATGTGGGAAACACTCAATCTATTGTAACGTGTGTTGAACAATACAAGATAGGGTTCTTATATAGAGAGAGAGCCTTTAGAAATTAGAATAGTCAAACCATGTGGGATCCTCTAATCCACATCTCTCCTAGTGGTAGTCCTTGCTCCACATCATTTCATCATAGTCCACATCCTTGGGTGGCTACGTTAATTCACACAACACCATACCTTCACTCATACTTTTTCCTCTTATTATGTGCACATGGCACCATATCTCTCAACATAGTCATCATAAACATGAATCAAGCAGCTCATGTCATGATCATTGTGCTAACATAATCAAGTGATCATATATGGTAATCAAGTTTGCAAAATGTGTAATCAGGTTAGTACTCATGGTGACTGGGTAACTTTTTACCAAATAACCTACTGGGCGGCAAACGTGGGTTTACTGAGACAATCACCAATATAACCCTTTTTTATTGACGGTATATTCCATCCCTTACATTAGTGATAAATTAGACTTTCTTAATGTGGCTTTAGGTATTCTATATGAATTGGGGCTTGGACTGGTAAGGGGTAGTATCTACAAAAGAATCAGCTATTTGGATTAATGTGAAACTCATCAGTACTCAAAGTTGAAGCAAATTGAAATTGTTTTGTGGTTTTTTAGATTAATAGATTGATGAGGAGCAAAAACACATGGGTTTGGACACATGCATTGATGCATTGGACATTGCAAGTATCTCAATTCATTTGTTTGTGCTCCATAAGAGGGATAGGAAAATCACCAAGTTATTCATACATAAGGAAGATTGGTAAAATATTAAAATGGTGTTGATATACATAAGAAATTACGGCACGAATATGCTAATCTTGTAGACCATGCTAATATATATATTTCAATTTGTCGCAAATAATCTCTACTTCATCAAGCTGTAAGGCAAGGTGCAATGATCTAGCTTCTTCATCACGTTAGGACAAAAAGCCTTGACTTATCTCTTGAGCTTCATCTGCGTCTCTTAATAAAGTAGCCTTGTGAAGATGTAAGCCTTGTGGGTGATGCCATTACCACTGAGAATTGGGTCAACATTGATGATTGGTCAATGACATGTACAAACATGAAGATCATGTTGCGTCTGAATTGTTGTGAGTTAAAGTACAAGCTTGAGCATAACAATTCAATGACGTGTACCAACATGAAGATCATGTTGCGTCTGAATTGTTGTGAGTTAAAGTACGAGCATGAGCACAACAATTCAACACTTTAGATAGAACATTGATCACCACATTCAAATCTCACTTGTTGATCATCAATGCCAACCCAATTCTCAGTGGTAATGTCATCGTCCATAAGGCGTGCATCTCCCACAATGCAGCTCATACTTTTTCAATGGGCTAGATGAATCTGAAGACATAATTCAGGGCTTTTGTTACCACAATGATGAAGAAGCTCTACTACTACTTGATTATTACAACTGGCCGTTAAGCCTACTGAAGCAAAGATTATTCTTTATAGCCTCTAATGAGTCCTCTCTTTCCAAGTCTTCCTAGAGCATAGGAAAGAGAGCAAAGTGCCTTGAGTGAAGCCCTATTATCAAGGAGAAATAAACTCTCAAGATGCAATCCCCACCATCTTCTTGAATAGTGCCACATGCACAATCTTACTACTAAGAGATATTGAAAGACCACCCAATAGCAATCACAATTTGATCACTTGGATACATAATATGACACCATTTTATAATGAGGTAAATGTTTTACATTAAGATAGTAATGCATTGTATTATTGACATAATCAACTAAAGAAAAATCACCAAAGAAATTAAAAAAAACCAAAAGCCACTTACAAGAAGCATGTTCTCTCAAGCTATTATTAGACAATTTTCAAAGGACAAACTTGCAAGAAGCCAAGCTTCACATTCTTCTATGCAATCTTGAAGAAGACCCAACTGGAACCTAGTCTCTAGAGGTACTCAATCATTTTGAGTACCTCTGAAGCCTTCATGCTAATTGGGTCTTTCTTCTAGAATGCATAGAACGAAAGTAAAGCTTGGCTTCTTGCAAGTCTTTTCTTTGAAAAAGATCATCTTAGCTTGATAAATCTTGTTTCTTATAGGTGCATTTTTATTTTGTATAATTTCTCAAATGATTTTGCTTTGGATGATCATGTTGGTGATACATTGCATTACTTTCATTACACAAAATATTTACCTCGTTGAAAAATGGCATTATATCATATATCCAAGTGGTCGTATCATGTTGATCGTAGAGTAAACTACTTCCATTATTTAATGAGAGTTTGTCTTAGTAGCATGATTATGCTTGATACAATATTTGTAGCTACAATCCGATTATTATGTTTCAAGAGTTGCTTTCTCCTCAATATTTTCTAAGAGATCTCAACAACGGAAGCGGAACGGAAGAAGGTGAGAGAGAGGGAGAGCTAGAAGAGAGAGCCACACTTTTGGTGGGTGTAGAACACCCTAATCTTCTATGTCATCCACCTATATAAGTGTTTGAGTATTGTACATAAATGGGCTTAAGGTACAGTGGCCCTTAATCCCCACAACCTCCCACTTAAAGGCCAATGTGCCTTTAAGGGAGAGCAACCAATGGACATACTATCCAATGCCCATCAATACACGACACTACCACCTCTAACTAGGTAGACTCTTCATCAGCATATCTGCAAGGTTATCATCTGTATGAACCTTGACAAGCTGTATGCGCTCTTCATCAAGTACCTCCCTGATGAAATGGTACCTAACCTCAATGTGTTTGGTCTTTGCATGAAAGACCGGATTCTGTGCTAGCTGAATAGCACTAATGGAATCATTATGCGATGTTGGTACACCTATATGAATCCCCAAGTGTCCCACTAGCCTATCAAGCCATATAGCCTCCTTGCAACCCTCTGTGGCTGCAACATACTCGGCCTCTGTGGTAGACAAAGCAACACACTTTTGTGTGTGAGACATCCACGGCATTGTACCACCTACAAAGGTGAACACATAACCAGAAGTGGATCTCCTGCTATCCACATGACCTGCATAGTCTGAATCTATATACCCAAGTACACACATCTCTCCTCTGCTAAAGTAGATACACATATCCTTGGTGCCCTTCATGTACCTCATGATGCACTTAATGCCTCCCAATGCCTCTTTGTTGGATTAGCCATATACTGCTAGCAACTCCCACTGCAAATGCAATGTCCAGTCTCCTCATCTGCTTTGGGAGTATCTGCTTGACTTAGTTTCATATATGGAGGCAATGGAGTACTTAATGTCTTCCCCCCCTCCATATTGAAATGCTGCAACACTTTTGTAATATACTCCTTCTATGAAAGCCAAAGGAGTTTCCTACTCCGGTCACGCGTGATGCACATACCAAGAATATGACCTGCAGGTCCCAAATCCTTCATGTCAAAGGCCTCATGCAACTTGGCCTTCAATGCATCTAGCTCATAAGTGTTCTTGCTAGACAATAGCATATCATCCACATAAAGTGCCAGGAGTATCAGGCTATTATCCTTAGCCCTTTTAGTGTAGCAGCAGTGATCAATCTCACTTCTTCTGAAACCTTGAGACCAAATGAAAGCATCAAACTTTTGATACCATTCTCTAGGCGCTTGCTTAAGGCCATAGAGTTTCTTTTTCAACTTGTAAACCAAATGCTCTTTTGCCCTTTTCTTCAAAGCCTTCCGACTGTACCATGCAAATTTCCTCATGCAAGAAAGATGTCTTGACATCCATCTGCATAAGCTCCATATCCTCTGCTTCTGCCACAAGTCTAAGTACGCATCTAAGTGTGGTCATCTTCACAACCGGAGAGAAGATCTCATCAAAGTCCACACACTTCTCTTGCTTGAACCCTTTAGTAACCAAATGGGCCTTGTACTTAGGCACTTTATCACCTGTGACCTTCATCTTGAAGACCCATTTACATGGCAATGCTTTCTTTCCATGGTCCCCGCAATCAATAAGCATCACATAGTCTGCCCTTGGAACAAATCTCTCAGGCGGTCTAGACACTTGAGCTGATCTTGCTGTCCCGCCTGCATATCACCCATATTTGACTCATCATTTCCACCAATAGATGATCCATCATCTGCCATTGATTGTGTACCCGTGGGAGTACCTGGGGGCACCATTTCCTGCACATTTGGTGCATGGATAGCTATCAAAATAGGCAGGTGGATTCACATCTTGGAAAGTGATTCTCCTCATTTCCACATCCCTCATGGGTTTCTGATGCATCTTCTTCTCATTGAAGACCACATCATGGCTTCATATGATCTTCTTTGCTTCTGGATCCTAGAGATAATAGCCCATCTCTCCACTTTCACCATAACCCAGAAAGATGTAGGAGAGAGAAGGAGGGAGGGAATTAAAAATTCAAATTTTGAATTTTGAATTTGCCGGTTCCCACCTAGGAGTAAGAGTTGTGTAAGAGGTGTAAGAGGTGGGGTCACTTTTGGGCTTAACCCACCTAGGTGAGGGGGTTAAGGACTTTTTGGGACCTACCTTGGCCCTTTCATTGGGACTAATCCATTTCTTAATCCATTCCTTATGAGGCCCTTTTGAGACCCCATTTCTCCCCTAATGTAGTGAAACCACTCTTTATTTATTGCCAAAGTTGTCCTAGACTTAGAATCTAGCTTCTTCCAAAGCTCTTTTGGCACATGAGCATATGCCTCACACCCAAATATACACAAATGAGAGTAAGAGGGCTTCTTGCCACTCCATGCCTCTTCAAGAATACCACCATCCAAACTCTTACTAGGTGATCTATTGATTACATGCATTGCAGTCATCATTGCCTTAGCCCAAAACCACAGAAAGACTTGCATTGGATACATTGCAACCTTTCCTGAATGGTGCAGTTCATTTGTTCTGCAACTGGATTTTGTTCTGGAGTACAAGGGGACATGAGCTCCGTCTTAATCCCATATGTATCACAAAAATGCTGAAAGTTATGAGAGAGATACTCTCCACTAGTGTCAGTTTGTAGCATTTAAGCGTTCTACCTAGTTGATTTTCAACCAAATCCAACCTTTTTTGAAATACCTGGAACACATCGCTCTTCCAAGCTATAGCATAAGCCCGTACTTTCCTAGTTTCATCATGAATGAATGTCACATAGTATTCAGCCCCGCCTAATGACCGTGTAGGTATGTGATCACATATGTCTGAATGCACCAAATCAAGACTTTTGTTGGCTCTTTCCTACTGCTTTCGTAGGAAAGAGCTGGGTTCTCTCAGTATGTAGGGTTCCGAGGCTTTTTGTCACCTATAGATATATTGGGGTTGTTGTTTGTAGTATACTTGTAGCTTAGGACCTCGAGTCATGTTCCGGTGAGAGATGTAGGCTTAAGTGTGGTAAGTAAACAAAGTGCATGCATGTGTAAAAGGAACATGTATCATCATGATTGAGGTAATGAAGGCTTTCACCTTCATTGGGGGTTGCAGGGTTTAGGAGGAGTTTAAGGGTTAAAAGGAGGTTCTAGGATTAGAAGGAGGTTCCAGGGTTTAGAAGGAGGTTCCAAGGTTTAGAGAGAGGTTCCAAAGTTTAGAAGAGGTTTCAAGGTTAGAAGGAGGTTCCAAGGTTCAAAAGGAGTCCAAGGTTAGAAGGAGGATCCAAGGTTCAGGGTAGAGTACATGATGGAGAACTCATTTCCATTGTAGATCATGGAGTTTAAGGGTTGAGGAACAAAGGGTTTAGGGGGAGCATAGGAGTGGGAGAGGAAGAAGGTGTAAGAGCATGGGGAAAATAAGAGAGAGGAGGGAGGAGGAGGAGGGAGGAGGAGGAGAGAGGAGGAGGAGGAGGAGGGAGGAGGAGGAGGAGGAGGGAGGAGGACGAGGAAGGAGGAGGAGGGAGGAGAAGAGGGAGAGGATGGGTTGCAAGGTTGGAGGTGAGGGGAGGAGGAGTTGCAAGGTTAGGACATGCTTTTGGACGTGGAGTGCAAGGAAGCATGGACACTTGAGACAAATGCTTGGAATACCAAAGTAGACTCAACATAATGCCCCAAAGAGTGTGGGCTTCATTCCATTATGGGGTATTTATACAAGTTGGAGAGCTTCTCTCTCTGCATGTAGGAATTGTAACACATTCTCTCTCTACATGTAGAAGTTGTAACACATTCTCTTTCTACATGTAGAAGTCATATGTAGAAGTTGTAACACAAAGTTGTAACACATTCTCTTTCTACATGTAGAAGTCATATGTAGAAGTAACACAAAGTTGTAACACATTCTCTTTCTACATGTAGAAGGCGTATGTAGAAGTTGTAACACATTCTCTTTCTACATAAGTCCATGTTGGCATAGAGTCAACATACTCCCGGATCCATTTTATTACCCATCCTCGGGTTATGGCTTATTGCGAGCACGTACTTGGGTTGCCATTCCTTTAGTCCAGTGGCTGTGGAACTTGTGTCATGCCAGTCGATCCTACTGTAAAGCCTTGGCACCATACAATTTTAGCTCAGTTTCCAGGTAGCCTGTATCCACCATTTGCTCAAATAGAGATATGTGGTGTGCTTCTAAGAAGATCACTCTTTGATAGAGGCAGTTGTAATTTGAACATCGACCCATTCATTGGGATTGAAACTGAGTGGAGGCAAATGGGAATTGAGGTAACATGGGACCTCCAGAATGAATTCCAATGTTTTACAAAATATAGCACTTAGGTGAAGGAAGCGATCAATGTTGCCGCACATTACTTGCTCATGCTATTGAAGTGCTCGGATCATTGTCCCTTGGATATTCCATTCTATGCTAGAGTATGGTTCGATCATTGGCCAATTAATGGTTCGATCTTCACCCAAAGTGTGTATGTTGGCTTCCCATTTTTTATGTTGTGGAACTGCATATAACTTGGGATGGGTTCTGAGACATGGAGGTACATGCAGGTACTCCTTCAAGAAGATTACATCAAAAAGCTTGGACCGATGCCAATTAGGTCGTGGATCTAACTTGTTGATCCAAACTTCACTAATTTGACGCTGACGAAGGTTGGTAGGAAAGTTGTTCAGGGTCCATCCACCTCAAATTTTCATATCAGGATATTTGCTCTAAAATTCCTTGATGGGGTTACTGGGAAGTGGTATCTCATTAAAATCATAACCCATCATTGGAACTTGGCATGGGAGTATGAATTGGATTATCCGAATCCTAATATTCGAAATCAAATATTGTGTCATTTTCTGCTGATGGAAGCACAAGTAGTGTCGGAGGTGATGATGGGTAGGGAGAGAATCTGGGGACATGGGAGAGAAATATGGCAAAATGTAGTTGTGGAAGGGGGAGCAGAGGGGAGGGGGGGAAGAACTGGGCAAATGGTTTGAGCAGCTTGGTAATCCTCAAGGGTAGGATGAGCAAGGAAGGGGGAAAAGCTAGGTGTGAGGGGCTCATAAGTTTGTGACTATTGGGTTAGTTGAAAATGGTGAGAGGCATAAGCAAAAAGACGATGGAGGGAATAGATGTTAGGATGGAGCTTGGGGAAGGTTAAAAGGGTGGTAGCAACAAGGGTAAGTGAGGTTATGATGTTGGCAAAAAGAGTGGTTAGATATGGGAAGTTGGAAGTGAGATAGGCCCTGTCATCTTCCGACACTTCTTTTTGCTAGTGCGATGGGATGATCATCTGCATGGGTGGGATGTCGGTTATGTAATGCCTTGCAAATAATAGTGATGGCCTTTGTAGCAATGGCAACAAACCTGCAATAACCCTAAGGGGAGGACTACCCATGAGGCATACATATGCAATGAAAGCATCCGTCCTAAGTGCGATGGGATGATCAGTTGCATGGGTGGGATGTTGGTTATGTCATGCCTTGCAAATAATAGTGATGGCCTTTGTAGCAATGGAAACAAACCTGCAATAGCCCTGAGGGGAGGACTACCCATGAGGCATACATATGCAATGAAAGCATTCATCCTAAGTGCTATAAACCCGGCATGTGTAGACATGCATAAGATATTTTTCTCATCTTCAGACAAGTCTTGGCAAATTATGCACAAGGTTTTAGTCCCGATGGAACGTTCCCATTTGATTGTTGGATGAGAAGATATGATCCTGATTTGGAGTTGCTTCCATTGGATAAGCACGCGTGTGTTGATGTGATCTTCCACTTGTAGAGCAGCCACAAGCTCTTGGTACACCACTGTTGTGCATTGTAGTGGGGCATCATTGGTGTTGTCTTCCAATGCCTCATTGTTGTGCACTAACAATTGGAGTTCAAGATTGGAGATGATTATCTTTTGGGAATGCATCTCATTCATTTTTTCTTTGTATTGATGGTAGATGGTTGTGTATGCCTCCTTAAGCTTTCTCATTTGCAAGGTGACCTTTGCCTGTTGAGGAATGTCTTCAGTGGTATTGGACCATTGGTCCAAGACTTGTGCTTGTGAAGTGCTAGCCTCTTGAATAGTAGCAAGTTGGTCTTTTAAGATTCTGCATTCCCTTGTAAGCTCATCAATGCTGAAGGCACGTACTGCCAAAGATTGTTTCATGTCTTTAAGCTTGTCTTTGCAATCTTGGAGCTCTTCTTCTTTGTGAATTAGAGTGAGTCAAGCTTGTGCCACTACCTCCGTCTATTGCGCATGTGCAGATGTCAAGGAGTTATAGTAGGTCTGTAGGATTGTCATTGCTTCTACTGCTGCAGTCAGTTGTGTTTGACTTTGGTGGAGGTTGGAGGTCACATCCCTTACTGCCTTCTCTTGAACTTGGAGAGCTTGGTTCATGCACACTTCTTCTACCTCCTTCTCATCTATCTATGCTCGAAGTGCCTTGACCTCTATGGCGATTGCCTGGAATTGGTCTTCGATTTCTAATGCAGTCTGCCTTTCCAATTCTCTTGCATATTCTTCCTTGGCCAAGCTAGTGAACAGTTCTAACATTTGGATCATTTGGCTAGCTTGATGTTGGAGAATGATAGATGGTGATGAGGTCTGGCGATATTGCTGATAAAGTGGTGCCCATGTAGCCATCCCGATGATTCTGTAGTACTTGGGGGAGGTTGTTCCAATGGCATTTCAGTCCCTTGTGTACAATAGTCATACTGTTGATTTGGCATTAGCTCCCCTTGTGGCTCATCGACTGGCATGGCATCGATGGGCGGTTCGAGTGCTGATGTAGCCTCAGGTTCATGTGTCGATCTTGTCTCGAGCTTTGGTTGCTGCTGTTGGTGGAGACATATTGGTTGTAGTTGTGCACCGAGCTGTAGCATCTCGTGGGCGATTCCACAATCCCGACCTCCAGAATAGGTATTTCTGCTAAGGCATATGCACTTATTAATGTAATAGTCAGAGAAGATGGTGATGGTTCCCATACTGGTGAGAAGGGTATGTCCAACTCCTCAATTGGTTTTGGTTGGGGCAGAGTCATTTCTCTTTCTTGTACTTTTTTGATGATTATAGCCAACAAGTGTGGAATTTTACATTTTTGGCCTGAAGAACCATCGAGTTTCTTTGTAAAGAAGATCATGAAGTGCTGGACCTAGTCTCGTTTTAGCTTCCTACTCAACAAAACAAATGTGCAGAGTGGAAGGGAGCGATTCTTGCCGCACTTCACCCCCATGATTATGGATAGGAATTGTGCTGCTTCCTTGAGGTGATGGTCAAGGATTGTGCGAAGCAAAATGCCGTCTCTATGGATTAGTGTGCCCTTGGTGAGGAGAGATTATACTTCGAGAAACCTTGCATCAGTAGGCCGTTTAGGGTATTTGCCACTTTTTTTTGGCAGTGAGAAAGGCCTTTGAATGACTGTACTGTCGAGGATAATATTGAGTGGGCTCTGCTGTACAGTGATTGTACCATACTTGCCAACCGTTGCATTGCTGTAGTAGTAAGAATGGACAAAGTCCTTGATGTATGTGGTCATGGTAGGACTGTCCTCCAAGGATTTGAGGCTCTCATGCAAATTGCCTAGACCCCGTTGCTCTAAGTAAGATGCTGCTTCCTGGGAAAGAGCATAAGTCGATGTGGGTGGCCAGACAAGTTCCAGTGACTGGGCCCCGTCAATGGCTGTGTAGGCCGGTGGTGATTGGGATGGCATTTGTTCTGCTTGGTCATGCACTGAATCCTCTTTGGAGCTATCGCTCTGGACGATGAATGCCTATGGTCACCGTGGTTGAGAGGATGTAGATGGGTGCGAACTCTGGAGGGGGTCTCGTGGTTGAGGCGGTGGACTCTTTCTGTGCATCCTCTTTAGTGGCAGCATCTTTTATGAACTTGCATCCATGTGCATGTAGTGTACCATTGATCATTAGATTGATTTGCATGCCGGTATGACCTTTCTATGTGTGTGTGAGAGAGAGAGATCTTATTTTATTACATGCTTTGAGAGTGTGGAATGAAAGTGTGTGGTACAATTATTCATGCAATCATCTATGTGTCTAAGCAAAAGCGTGTGAGTGCACGTGACTTAGTAGCTAGGTAGGGACTAACTATATGCTTTTTTTGCTGGGAGTTTCATAGGGTAGCTAGAACTCATTCATCACTTCTGAGCCCTAGGTGAAATCGATTGATGCTACCTATATGTGCAAAGATGTACATATGCAAGTGAGTGCCCGTGATACAATCTAATCTTAACTAAGGAAGACTTGGTTTCCCAAATCTTCATTTTTGTTGGGGATGGCTTGCATGTTGATGTAGTAGCACTTCAGTCAGCTCCCGTTTATTGTTGTGTTGAATTGGACTCCATCCAATGTTTCTAGCAGCACAACTCCGATGGGATTCATCTTTAGTACTCGGTATGGTCCTTGACCTAGATACTTTAGTTTCCCCTTGTGTACTTTAGCATTGTATAACAGGACTAAGTTGCCTTCCTTGATGTCTTTAGCTTTAAGGTTTCTATCAAACCATGCCTTTCTTCTACATTTTTCTATTGTCATGGCATGGTAGGCGACTAGTCTTGTCTCTGTATGCTTCTCCAACTGATAGAGCCTTTCTTTCAAGGATCCCTGGTCTCCCATGCATTCGGTATTATAAATTTGAGTGGGACCACAGCTTCAAGGCTGTACACCAATTGAAAAGGTGTGTTCCCTGTACTAACCTTGAATGTGGTTCTCTATGCCCAAAAGGCAGCATTCAGTTTCTCTGCCCAATCAAAATGCTATGGTTCTACTACCTTGGTGAGGATAATGCATATTATTTTGTTGGTGGATTCTGCTAGTCCATTCCCTTGGGGGTAGTAGGGTGTGCTTTTTCTATGGATTACCATGAAGCCAGACGAGTTCTTGGATTACCTCATTGACAAAATGTGTTCTTCTATCCAACACAATTTCAATAGGGCATCCAATCGGGTGATCACATTTTTGTATAAGAATCTTGCTATGCTTTTGGCATTTGCCTTTCTGGCTGCTTTAGCTTCAGTCCATTTTGTAAAGTAATCAATGGCCACAACGATGCAGCATGTCTATGTTCCTTTTGCTGCTAGATGTATGAAACCCACATAGTCAATCCCCCATTGTTCAAATGGTTTTTGTGCAACAATTGGTGTTAGAGGATTGAAGTCTTTGTGTTTTGTGGTTTAATAGTCCATTGGCATACATCACAGCCTTTTACATATTCATATGCATCTACCCACAGTGTTGGCCACTAGTAGCCTACGAGAACTTTTCTTGCTGTGGCTTCCCCTTGGAAGTGTCCTCCTACAATGCCTTCATGGACTTCACTCAGGATTGGCATGATCTCATGAGGCATTACGCATCTTCTTAATATCTGGTCCTTGCCCGTCTTGTACAATTGTGCTGCAATGAGTTGATAGGGTGCAGCCTTTAGAATCAATTTTTTGGCATCTACTGCTTTCATGTCAGGGGGTGGTCTTCCTGCCATCAAGTACCCAATGATATCTCTGCACCATTCTGGAACAGCATCTATTTGAAATCGTGTGGCATCTGTTAAGTCATCTTCTGCTCCAGTGGCTTCTTCTCCCGACTTGACTTGAGACATGTGATCGGCAATGTAGTGTTGGGCACCTTTGCGAACCACTATTTTGAAGTTGAATTCTTGAAGCAAGAGGAGCCATCTGGTTATTCTTCCTGTTATACATGGACGGTTCACAAGATAAATCAATGCTTGATGGTCGGTGTAGAAGACAAAATCATTTGCCAGTAGATACTGCCGAAATCTCTTTACACTCTACACCATTGCTAGGGCTTCTCTTTTTGTGGTGGTATAGTTGATCTCTGCATCATTGAGTTGTCGACTGGCGAAGTAGAATGGGTAGTCTTTCTTATGTTCACCAGGTTGACAAAGCACACTCCCAATTGCATACTTGGATCCATCTGTATGAACATGAAAATCAATATCCCAATTGGGAGATGTAAGGATGGGTGCTATGATAAGGCACCACTTTAAAAGCTCAAAGGCTTGGTCGCACTCTTCGGTCCATAAGAATTCCATTAATAATTTGTAAAGTGGTCTAGCTATCATGGCATACCGCAACATAAATCTTCTATAATAGCCAGCATGTCCCATAAAGACCTATACACCTTTCAAATTTGTAGGAGGAGGCAATTCCATGATGATTTTGATTTTGTCCATGTCAGTTGCAATCCCATGTTGAGAGACGATGTGTCCCAAAACAACTCCGTGGGTGACCTTGATTTAGGGAGATGCCATTGAAGTGGTCCTATTTGTTTGAATGGATGCACAAATCATCCAAGAATACTTGTAAAAACTTATTCAAAAACGACTTCAAAGCTATGAACATGACTCCCTGGAATGTGGCTGGGGCATTACAAAGGCCGAATGGCATGACTCTATATGCAAAAATACCCCATTCTATAGCAAATGCTATTTTTGATTGGTCTTGAGGAGCAATTTGCACTTGGTTATAGCCAGTGAAGCCATCCAAGAAGCTATATATTTCAGATCCTACCACCTTTTCCAACACTATTTCTATTAAGGGTAGGGGATAGTGATCCCTAATTGTGGTGGCATTCACATTTTTTAAGTTTACGCATATTTTGAGCTTCTTGTTGCGTTTAGGTACAATGACAATGGGTGAAACCTAATCAGTGTGATCTATCTCGTAGATGAATCCGGCATCTAGGAGTTTTTCCAGCTCGTCATAAACCATGGTGCCATATTTAGGATTTGTGCAATAAGGTCCACATACCTTCGGGTGAGCACCTTCCCTTATAGGTATCGTGTGTACTGCCATCCAATGAAAACCAATTTTTCTTCCTCCCCTTCAAGGGCGAGGTTTATTCTGCGTGTTTTTTCCAGTCCCTCATAGATTGGAGTTTCTCCAATGCTATCAGTTTCTTGAACTTCAGATTCTCTGAGTGGTCTCAGAATTGCTGTTGGTGCATTGCCACTTGTATAATTCTTGAAGTATTCCAGCACTTCTCGAAGATCGGCCTCTGATGGGGTTGAACTAGGCTAACATGTGTCATGTGTACTGGGTGGCATAGTTGCATTTACTAATTTGTTAGGCTCTTCTTGACTTCTTTTTTTGAAGTCTCTTGATCGAGTTTCATCCATACATGTGGCTTATATTTTAGAAACTTCTCATGTTGGGAACTGTGGGGTAACTTTTCCACTGGTAAGGTGTTTCCAAGTAAGGGTTCATTTGCTGTGCATACTCCTTCCAGTCCCTCAGGGGACCATTCAAGAGGTGGTGATTCTAATTTTGAGGGAGCTGAATTTGCAAGGTACAATTCGACGATCCTTGATTGGACTCGTTTGAATTCATTGAAGTGCTCGGCCTTGGCTTTTCTGCGATTTCCTCCTTGAGCTTTCTTGTGGGATCTTCTGCTGTTATTCAACTTTGAAGGTTCAAGTTTTGGGAGCTCGACTGCCATTAGGGCATGCAGAATGGCTAAGTCATTATCAAAGATTTGACCTTCAATTTTAGCATTTGCAGCCTCTGTTTCAAGGTCTCAAGGAAAATCTGAGTCATCATTGGTATGGGTACCTTCTTTAGGTTCATTATCCCACTCGAGGTCAGCCATAAAAAATGGCATCTCTAGATCGATTGGTTCTGCATGTTGGAGTGGAGGATCTACATGTAGTGCATTAGCATCGATCTGTGAGAAGATGGGGTCTAATGAATGGCACTTGTCAATGGTTACCAATGTTTGTATCCAGTTATTGACTTGCTTTGTGAGTCACCTGCTATGGCATGATGTTGCAAGGGAGCTGATTGGCTTGAGATTGTTGTTGAAGATGTGTCATCCAATGCTCTAGGCACAATTGGTTTAATAGCTCCTGTCCCCACATTGACCCTGACTGCGGTGTCACAATTCTGGATTGTCAGTCCATCAGTTCCCCAGTCATGGAGGACTGATGCTTCTCGTAACCAAGGACATCCCAGTAAGATTTGATAGGATTTTTTGGGGAGATCCAAGATTGTGAATTGAAGGGAGAAGCGAACTCCTGCGATCTTTGTGGACATGCCATTCACTATTCCCAAGGGTTTAGCCCGTGAATCATCAGCAAGGCATATGTTCAAATTAGCCTTTTGCATTAGTGGGAGACCCCATTCTTCGTAGAGCTCCTTTGATAGGACATTTCCACCTGCTCCACCATCCACTATGGCTTGGACTTCATTATATGCCTTGTGGATCAAAGGCACAGTAATGTTGCATATGTCATCTCTCTCACCCATCCGCACCGGGATATCTTCAATGTCGTTCATAGGTGGAGGGGGATTTGCAAGTTCAACCCATCCTTTGAAACTCTCCCAGAGATTGAGACAATTTCGTAGGAGGATTCTGATGGGAATTAACACAGGGCAACTTAGGATGCTAGAGAGTGCGGCTCGTTCAAGTTGACATGGCTGTACATTCTGTTGTGGAGTCTGTTGTTGGAACAAAGGCTCAAGTACAATATCAATACTTTGTGGGGCCAAGTCATGGATTAGGTCTTGAGCTTGTTTCTCAGCCTCAAATTGAGCTTGTTCATTGTGTACCCATTGTTGAAGTGCTTGAAAATGAGCCTTCTCCACCACTACATTTGGGTATGGAGCTTCTTTTATTAGAGGCTCGAGAGTTGATGTGGATGAGCTCGGCTGCTCATTGCTTGGCAGAGGTGGAGGCATTGTGCTTTCATTTTAAGAAATCTCTTTGGTTGGATTGGAATGTTAGGGTCCTTGGTGGCCTCTTTTTCTTGGCATATAATTACATTGACAGGTTGTGACTTTACACTTGCCGGACCCAGACTTTGATGGTCCACCCCAATGATGTCGATGGGGACATCAGGCTTAACCTCTGTTTGTTTTGGGATCTTATTTTTCATGGGACAATCCATATAAGCATGTCCGATGCCATAATCTCCGCAGAGTGGTTGGAAAGTAGCTGTGGGCTACCACGATGAGGGCACTCTACGATCCGATGATTTTCTCCACAACCGTAGCACTTGATTGGTGTGCAATATGTGTTGGGACGTACTTGATTTGCATAAACTAGGATTAGGCCCTCCGCACCTTGTACATAGTACACTGGGTACTCTGCGTCATACTCAAATGCATGGATGATTTTTTCAAGTTAGTTTCATTAAGAAACTAAAATGTTATATTGGCTTTGAAAGTTTGTATGTCCTAATAAAAATAAACGTTTGAAACATTCCCCAGGATTTGAAACTTTTTTGCAAAAAAATTTAAAGTTTCGCCAGGATTTACATTTTTTCCTCCAAAATTCAAAATTAAAAATATAAAAAAGTACTACATTCTACCAATATTGTGAAACTAAAAAAATGAGCTTGAAAACTTTCGTCGAGATTTTATATTAATATATAGGCATAGCTTCAATAAAAACATCCTTGCTTAAATGGCGAGTCTACTTCCTTGGCGTGTAATTGATGTATTGGAACTGCCTGAGGAGCTGGATTTGGTGCTCTTGGATATGATCATGGATTCAAATTCTTGAGTAGTTGTGGGACTTGTGTTCGAACGGGAACATGATTTAGCCTCGGAGCTGGGGGTGCTTGTGCAAGTGCCAGTTGCCTGTATACTGGCATGGGTGCCGCTTGGTATTGTTGAGGTCAAGGTGGGTTATTGCACATGTTGAAGATGCAATTATTCTCATTATGGCCGCTGACGACGTAGATATGGCACCAAAACCTTGGCGATGGATTTTCTTGTGCAGTGATCCTAGCTCTGAGGAGGGGGCATCATTTGCTGTATGATTTGCCATGCAGTGTGGACACCAGACATTTTCTCGCCATGTATATGTTTGAGTTGGTTGCTGAGACAAGTGAAGTTTTTTATCCATGGCCTGCACCATATCTTCTTTCAAATTCAAGGTCATGGCCTCTAGGGGATCTTCATTTGACGTTTCGGCAATGGACTTGGATTTGCCTTTTTTGGAGTGCTTATCTCAGGTACTAGATCTGCCGTCATCACTCCTAGTGTCTGAGTCCGTGTCTGAGTCCGTCATGCCATCCTCGATGTCAATGGCTATGCATGAGCAGCATTGAACGTTTCATAACTACTTATCTTTTTCATATCCTTTCAGATTTTCTTTCTGAGTCCTATAAGAAGGTCTAGGTACCATTCAGACGCTTCACTAGTTAAGGCCATGGGAAACCAAGCCACCTTGGTTTCATGGGATTGATCGCCACCTGCTCAGCATGCGGCATCAAAATGCTAGAGGAAGCGGGCTAGATCTCCCCTACCATTATTTTTGGGAAGTTTCAGTTTTCCGAAGGGGCATCTGCCGTGATTGTTATTATTTCTTTAATTAAAGAAATTGTTAGCCTCTGCATCGAGGTCGATATCCCCATCATTGTCATGACGGTGTCCAGCCATGTTGGGTCATGGAGGAGTTAAAGGGAGTGGTTGAATCTCAGGGGGGGATTCAGGGTAGAGGATTGGTGGGGGCAGTTGTTGCAATGGAGTTATATGCATATGTGGCAAACGTTGGATTTGAAGGCATTGGCCGAAACATAGCTGCATGTAGATTGGGCGAGTGTTTTGAAACAGGTGAGGCATGTGCCTAAGTTGACCAAGAATCTTATTTCAGTGGGTCAGCTAGATGATGCTGGTTTTCACACCACTTTTGGCTTTCAGAGTTGGAAAATTTAGAAGGGCTCTATGCTTTTGGCCACGGGTGCCAAGTGTGGGACTTTGTATCGCTTACATGTATTAGGGGTATTCGATCATGTTGTTGCAATAATCGAGCAGCCAAGCACTTCTTTGTGGCATTGCAGGTTGGGGCACATGCGCCAAAATGGAATGAAACTCTTATGCTGTTTGGGTTATGTACCGCATTTGAGTTTCTCTAATTTTGAATTTTGTGAGCACTGTCTCTATGGGAAGTAGAATAAATCAGCCCATAAAAGAAGGGGAAAGAAAGAGTTTGAAAAGCTTGATTTGGTGCATTCAGACGTATGTGGTCCCATGCCTACACGGTCATTAGGCGGGGCTGAATACTATGTGACATTCATTGATGATGCAATTAGGAAAGTGTGGGCTTATGCTATAGCTTGGAAGAGTGATGTGTTCCTGGTATTTCAGAAATGGTTGGCCTTGCAGCCAGGTAGAACACTTAAATGCCTACGGACTGACAATGGTGGAGAGTATCTCTCTCATGACTTTCAGCATTTCTGTGATACACATGGGATTAAGAGGGAGCTCACATCCCCTCGTACTCCAGAGCGAAATCCAGTTGTAGAAAAGATGAACCGTACCATTCAAGAAAGGTTGCAATGCATGCCTTCCAATGCAATTCTTTCTGGTGATTTTTGGGCTGAGGCAATGAAGACTGCAGTGCATGTGATCAATAGATCACCTAGTAAGAGTTTGGATGGTGGTATTCCTGAAGAGGCATGGAGTGGCAAGAAGCCCTCTTACTCTCATTTGCATATATTTGGGTGTGAGGCATATGCACATGTGCCAAAAGAGCTTCGAAAGAAGCTAGATCCTAAGTCTAGGAAATGCATCTTTCTAGGTTATGGTGAAAGTGGACACATGGGCTATCGTCTCTGGGATCCAGAGGCAAAGAAGATCATACACAGCCATGATGTAGTCTTCAATGAGAAGAAGATGCATAAGGCACCCATGAGGGATGTTGAAATGAGGAGAATCACTTTCCAGGATGTGAATCCACCTGCATATGTTGATAGACAGCAAGCTGTCCATGCACCAAATGTGCAAGAAATGGTACCACCAAATACTCCCACAGGTATACAATCAAGGGTAGATGATGGATCATCTATTGGTGGAAATGATGATCCAAATGTGGCTGATATGCAGGTGGGACAGCAAGCTAAAATGCCCTTGAGAAGATCATCTAGAGTGTCTAGACCACCTGATAGGTTTGTTCCAGGGGTAGACTATATGATGCTTACTGATTGCAGGGAGCTTTCTTGCTACAGAGAGGCTATGATGCGCGAGGATCAACGCAAGTGGGAGTATGCTATGCAATCAGAGATGAGTTCACTTATGAAGAATAAGACTTAGGACTTGGTTTCTTTTCCACATGGAAAGAAAGCATTGCCATGTAAATGGGTCTACAAGATGAAGGTCACAGGTGATGATGTGCCTAGGTACAAGGCCCGTTTGGTCACTAAAGGGTTCAACCAAGAGAAGGGTGTGGACTTTGATGAGATATTCTCTCCGGTTGTGAAGATGACCACACTTAGATGCATGCTTGGACTAGTGGCAACAGAGGATATGGAGCTTATGCAGATGGATGTCAAGACAAATTCTTGCATGGGGATTTGCATGAGGAAATTTACATGGTGCAACCGGAAGGCTTTGAAGAAAAGGGCAAAGAGCATTTAGTTTGCAAGCTGAAGAAGAGTCTCTATGGTCTTAAGCAAGCACCTAGAGAATGGTATTAGAACTTTGATGCTTTCATTTGGTCCCAAGGTTTTAGAAGGAGTGAAATTGATCACTGCCTCTACACTAAAAGGGCTAAGGATAATAGCCTGATAATCTTGGCACTATACGTGGATGATATGCTATTGGCTAGTAAGAATACTTATGAGCTAGATGCATTAACGGCCAAGTTGCATGAGGCCTTTGATATGAAGGATTTGGGACTTGCAGGTCATATTCTTGGTATGCGCATCACGCGTGATCGGAGTAGGAAACTCCTTTGGCTTTCACAGAAGGAGTATGTTACAAAAGTATTGCAGCATTTCAATATGGAGGGGGGGAAGGCAGTGAGTACTCCATTGCCTCCATATGTGAAACTGAGTCATATAGATAGTCCCAAATCAGATGAGGAGAGGGCCATGATGGCCAAGGTTCCTTATGCATCAGCAGTTGGGAGTCTTATGTATGCTATGATAGCTACTAGACCAGACATTGCATTTGCAGTGGGAGTTGTTAGTCGGTATATGGCTAATTCAGGAAAGAGGCATTGGGAGGCAGTTAAGTGCATCATGAGGTACATGAAGGGTACCAAGGATATGTGCATCTGATTTGGTAGAGGAGACATGCATGTACTTGGGTACACAGATTCTGACTATGCAGGGCATGTGGATAGTAGGAGATCCACTTCTGGTTATGTGTTCACCTTTGCAGGTGGTGCAGTGTCATGGATGTCTCACGCATAGAAGTGTGTTGCTTTGTCTACAACAGAGGCTGAGTATGTTGCGGCCACATAGGGTTGTAAGGAGGCTATATGGCTTGATCGGCTAGTGGGAGATTTGGGGATTCATACAGGTGTATTGACATTGCATAGTGATTCCATGAGTGCTATTCAGCTAGCATGGAATCTGGTCTTTCATGCAAAGACAAAACACATTGAGGTCAGGTATCATTTCATCAGGGAGGTACTTGAGGACAAGTGCATAGAGCTTGTCAAGGTCCATATAGATGATAACCCTGTAGATATGCTGATGAAGAGTTTACCTAGTCAACGGTTTGAGTATTATCATGTATTGATGGGCATTGGATAGTATGCTCCCTGGTTGTTCTCCCTTAAAGGCACATTTTCCTTTAAGTGGGAGGTTGTGGGGGTTAAAGGTCACTATGCCTTTACCCCGATTATGTACAATACTCAAACACATATATAAATGAATGAAAAAGAAGATTAGGGTGGTTCTACACCCACCAAAACTTGTGTGGCTCTCTGTTTCTCTCTCTCCCTCTTTCGTTCTTGCTTCCGTTGAGAGCACTCTCATGGAGAACTCATCTCCCTTGTAGATCATGGAGTTTAAGGGTTGAGGAACAAAGGGTTTAGGGGGAGCATAGGAGTGGGAGAGGAAGAAGGCGTAAGAGCATGGGGAAAAGAAGAGAGAGGAGGGAGGAGGAGGAGGAAGGAGGAGGAGGAGGAGGGAGGAGGAGGAGGAAGGAGGAGGAAGGAGGAGAGGGAGAGGATGGGTTGCAAGGTTGGAGGTGAGGGGAGGAAGAGTTGCAAGGTTAGGACATGCTTCTGGATGTGGAGTGCAAGGAAGCATGGACACTTGAGACAAATGCTTGGAATACCAAAGTAGACTCAACACCATGCCCCAAAGAATGTGGGCTTCATTCCATTATGGGGTATTTATACAAGTTGGAGAGCTTCTCTCTCTGCATGTAGGAATTGTAACACATTCTCTCTCTACATGTAGAAGTCGTATGTAGAAGTTGTAACACATTCTCTTTCTACATGTAGAAGTCATATGTAGAAGTTGTAACACAAAGTTGTAACACATTCTCTTTCTACATAAGTCCATGTTGGCATAGGGTCAACACCTTTCAAGCTCTTTCTTTCCTCTTATTTTATGGGCTGATTTAGTCTGCTTCCCATAGAGACAATGCTCACAAAATTCAAAGTAAAAACAAAACTCAAATGCGGTATATAACCCAAATGGCAATAAGAGTTTCATTCCATTTTGGCTCATGTGCCCCAACCTGCAATGCCACAAAGAAGTACTTGGCTGCTCGGTTATTGCAACAACATGATCAGACACCCCTGATACATGTAAGGGATATAATATCCCACACTTGGCACCCCTTGCTAAAACCATAGAGCCCTTCTGAAGTTTCCAACTCTGAAAGCCAAAAGTGGACTGAAAGCCAGTGTCATCTAATTGACCCACTGCAATAAGACTCTTGGTCAGCTTAGGCATATGTCTCACATTTTACAAAACAAATGCAGACCCATCTGCAAAAGAAAACTTTGTCACCTGCTGCCACTATGTCACATGCATAGTTATTTCCAAGATGCACACAACCTATCTTTCCACTATCATAAAAGAGAAGCATTCACTATGGGGAGTAACATGGAATGAAGCACTAGAATCCAAAATCGAATCTTGGGATTGTGCATCATCTGAAGTGGTAAGCAAGTCTTCAAGTAGACTAGACATGAAGAGAATGTCATTGTCACTATTATCAGTGACTGCATTGATCTCCTTGATCTTCATTTTTCCTTTGCCCTCCCTTGGACTCTCTTCCTTCTTATTTGCACCCCAATTTGCTTTTTTTTTCTTATACTTTTGCTCTCTTTTAAGCTTGTAGCAATCCTTTTTCATGTGGCCCTTCTTGCCACAATGGTAACACTCAATGTTCCATGCCCTGGATTTGCTACGAGACTTCCCTCTTTCTTGGGACTTCCCCCTGAACTGCGATCTGCCTCTTTGCACATTTAAGGTTGCATCCTGCTTGTTGCCATCCATAGACTTCCGTCTAATCTCCTCAGCTAACAAGCTACCCACAACATGATCAAACTTTAGTACTCCATCACGTGCAGAGTTACTGACAGCTATACGAAAGGTATCCCATGAGGATGGCAATGAACATAAGAGGAATATTGCCTTACTCTCTGATCAAAATTCATCTTCTGAGCCTAAATCTGGCTGAAAATAATATTGAATTCATTCAAGTGAGAAGCAATGGAGACCCTTTCCTTCATTTGCAACTCAAACAACCTCTTCATGAGGTAAACTTTATTAAAGGCAGTTTCCTTCTCATAAGTGGCACCTAATTTCTTCCACAAATCTTTTGTAGTCTACTTATTTACTACTATGAAATAAAATGACTCTGCAAGATGAAGTCTAATAGTAGAATTTGCTAATGCATCTAACTCATTCCAATCATCCTCAAACATATCTATAGGCTTAGCTTAGGATCTCCTGAGTCCATCGGAACTCATAGATCTGTGAATGGTTGCTTCAAACTCGAGTTCCAACACACTGGCAGAAAAACGTTGAAGCAGAGACAATGAGTCAGAAATCCAACCAAATGATGCCAAATTCAAGAATGAAGGTGTTTTCAAACTCCCAAAGTGCAATGGACACCAAAAGCAAGCAACGGTTGCCTCCGCAAGTCATTTCAAACTCTCAGTTCATCGAAAGGAATAGGGGAATCATCAAAAACGTCTTTTTTCTCCAAAACCACCTGCTGGCTTATTAAAAAACACTCAGAAAACTTTTCAAAGGTTTTTGCACACTAGGATGCAGGTAAAGTCACCCAATGGAGCTTCTCCTTCCTCCCATAGAGTGGTAGCAGCAGACTTCGGGGCAGACTTGCACTCGAGCTCAACTAGAACACCCACGCTTTGATACCAGTTGAAAGATCTCAACAACGAAAGCGGAACAGAAGAAGGTAAGAGAGAGGGAGAGCCAAAAGAGAGAGCCACACAACTTTAATCCCCATAACGAAAGAAGATGAGAGAGAGAGGGAGCCAGAAGAGAGAGCGACACAAGTTTTGGTGGGTGCAGAACACCCTAATCTTCTATGTCATCCATATATATATGTGTTTGAGTATTGTACATAACCGTGGTTGAGGTACAATGGCCTTTAACCTCACATTTTCAGAGTGTAAATTTTTAAATTTTAAATGATAGGGTTATTTTAAATATTATTCCATGCCAACAAACTCCTTTGAAAATGAAATATCATGAAGACAAAGAAAAAAATTCTGCCACTCAATAGGGTGTGAATGAGGTACATCCTCTACTTGGGTTGATCCCAAATATATTTCTTTATTACAATGATGCTCCTTATGCAGACCCTAGAACAAAACCTAGGATAACCTGGAAGTATTAGGAGGTGCATATAAAGTTCAAAACATAACGATCTCTAGATGAATGAAGAACGAAAGAGCTCAATACGTAATATTGTAGGAAATAGACGATCTTAGAAAGTAACCGCTAAAAGCCCCTGATAAAACTAGGTGAAGATAGACCAAAACACACCAATCTTAGCAAACTGTCTTTGAAATTATTGTATTGGCACCAATCTATCTCTCAATTTTAAAACAAAGTTTAAAAAATAAATAATTAATGTTTTGACTTAAACATGGCTAGAATCTTAAAATTTCAAAGGAGACTTATTTTAGTAATTTAAAAAGTTAGTTTCAGAAGCCCAAACTCTAGGAGTAAATATTGCATCGAGTCCAACTCTCTATACCGTTTCTTACGTGGCACACTCATTGCTCATGTGATGAATTTACCAATTTTGTAGATTGATGAGGAGTAGAAATAGATGCGAGTTTTGATGCATGTCATAGATGCATAGGACCTTGCAAGCATCATCACTCATTTGTTTGTGCTACCTAATTCTATATCCCACCTAAAAATTTCCTCCTTTTGGATCTCTTAAAGGCATATAATTTGGAATATTATCTTATAACACCTCCTAATATTCTCTTTCTCTATTGAACCTTTTCTTGTTTGCATGATTTATTGCATCCAATGATTTTCCACTACACCATACAAGAAGCTCTTTCAAATTCTATAACTTCAAAAGATCCAAATTGAGGATCTATAGGTGAGAAATTAAAAACCAAGGAGCAATGAGTTGTGACACTCGCCATGTCCAATGCATCAATGACATGTACCCAAACTCATCTATTTATGATCCTCATTAATCAAATCTCTATTACTCTATAAAACCATAATCAGTGCATTTTAGCCTAAGATCAAACTTTGAAGGTAAAAACTTAGATCGCATTATGTTCAAACTTCAATTTCATTTGAACTTATATCTATCATTGATATCTTAGGAGTCCCATTTGTTGAATTTTAGAAATTCTTAATAAAAATCAGAATGGTGTGATTAGTGCTTGTTAAATGGGGAGGTTCCAAATAAAGTAAAATAACTTCATTATTTAACTAAGCTTGGAAAGATGATATATTAGAAAAAAAAAATCTTCTTCTTAAGTCATGTAAAGACTAGTGTGAAACCCACAATTAGGTAATTGCATAAGTACATAATTTGGTTCTCCTCTAGGCTTCTAGTGTTGAACTCGAAATTGGGGAGCTGTATACACAATTTTTTCTCTAAAGACTAATGCTAAAATCCTAACATGGGTACATATTTGTTGCCATTATAAAGTTCATGTTTTTGTTTTGGTAAGAAAAATAAATTAAATTTAGAGCACGTACTAATGATGGGAAGCCTGCTCCACACCGCGTATATCCTAAATCTACTCACTTCACAATGCCAAGATGGCACATTGCCATCATGACATTGAGATAGTTGTTTATCTCAGTGTTTCAATGCACTAAGTCTCCATTAAAAAATTAAGACTTTATAATCATAATAATATTACAAATACAAGGTCCCCTTCATTAAACAAAATCTCAAAAGTTGGTCAAGCAAAGGTGATCCCAGAGTAACCCGATAATCCCCACAAGTTGTGGATGCATTAGAGGTGTTCAAACCTCTTGGGGGACATGAGGGTCTCTCACATGCCTAAACTAGGCAGGTTTCTTTGAGTTCAATCTCCTCACCCACCCCCATTTGATCAATCTTCCAACCCTAAACCTCCTTTCGACAAGATATTTTTCCTTGTAAAATATAATCTTCATGTTTCACTACTACAACAATAGCATAACTGATGGAACGGCAAGAAGAAATCAGAAAATGAAGCAAAATAGAGTAGTTTATTCAAGAGAGGAGAGGCCCTTATAAGGGTAACTGATACAATGTTAGAAAAGACCCAACAGAGGGTACACGCAGCGGAAGACTTATAGTAATGCCCAGGAGCTCACACACTGTGCAGTGTGGGTGTGGAATCACAAACTTCTTTACTTAATGTGCATCACATAGATGTGCAGACTCATCAATAGACAATGAACCAGCCAGATAGAGAACCCACCAAAATATATATTTTCGTCCAAAACTATGGACACAATACAAGAGAGATAGATCCAGAGTCCCACCAATGGTGTGGTCCTCTGATCTAACCACAAGGTCCTTCTCCAATCTGCTGGCTATCTCTAGACTCGAGTCCGCGTGCTCCACCTCGAGCGTCTGTAGACTTTCCATCCAGTGTGTTCTTCTCCACCTTACTGCCTGTGAATCAGCCTAGGTGGGCAGCCCCTGCCAAGCTTTGTCTGCAGCACACAGGTCCCTGTTCCACTGCTCCAACCTGCTTGTGAATGGCTGCTCCAGAAGGTATGGTGATCACAACACCTTGCTGCCCTAGAAGACAGCCAAGGTCCCAGCCCTTAGGGAACTCAGTCTGCAGCACTCCTTCAACTCTCCTTTACCTCCAAGATGAGGCTAAAGGGAATGCCTTCAGGCTGCTCCTGTCTGCTCCACTTTCTGCTGGATGTTGGATATGAAATGAGGCCTGAGGCCTCTCCTTTTATAGGACTCAAGGCCCCCTTGAACCAACCGACCAGCCAGCCCTAAATGGGCTGACTGGCTGGTCTGTAGCAGCCCTAACCAACCGACCAGTTGGTTGGCTGGTTGGCTGCCTATCCAGCCCTATTTAGGGCCCTTTGCTGGCCCTTTGTTCCATGCAGGGTCCAGCCCCTTTGCTGCTGCTGTCCTGCCACCTGCCAGCCCTGCTTGCAAGCCATAGACCTGTCCATATACTTTGCCAGGGAGCCCGTCATGCAAGCGCCTCTACCAGGCCCTTCTCCAGCGCTGTACAGTTCCATACATTGCTGATGTCATCGCGCCTTTCATAGGGTCCTGCTGCAGTCCACTGAGTGCCTCGTGCCAGGCCTGATCCAAGACACCGTGTCCCCGCCATCTTCCTGCACATGAGCTGCTCCTGATGCAGCCTTTCATCCTTGGGATACCCCACCAACCATGAATGCTCCAGATCTGTCCCAGATCCACACATCTAGGTAATCTCTCTTTGGGCACATCCTGCCCTAGGTCTCCCTCCCCCACGCTCTCCTCATTTGGGGGCTTACAGATGGGGAGGTGACCTTTCCAACACCCCCTCTCACCGACACATCTCGGCCCAATGCCAACACGTCGATGAAGATGCTCCAGTAACTCCCTGGTCATAGTCCTCTGGAACTTTTCGGTGTCAAAATCTTTTCCTGGCTTTTCATCCAGTGGCTCCTGCTCCACCAGGTCCGGTTCTGCTTCCGCACACCATCCTGGTACACAGGTCCATCTTTGGTGCCACCTCCTTCAGTCACGTTCCCGCCTCTGAACTCGAGCAATCTAGCCGTCACGATCTTCCAATCGTCCCCCTCATAATGAGTGAACAACCTGGAGTCTTCCAGGCACCATGCTCTGAGGGTCTGTTTCAACCCGTCCTTCCTTTGTCAAGGTCGGTAACAAAAGTACATCTCCAGATAACTTGGACTGCGAACTTTAAACGCACCTGACTAAACCTGAGTCACCCTCCTTCTCGCAAGGGCACAATCCTCCAGTCGTGGAAGTTGATTCCCTAGAGCTTCTGAATCACGGTCGTCCTTCAGCAAGGTCCCTGCCTTCAGGCTCCCACACTTGTGAGCCTTCTACTTGGGCTCTGATACCATGTTAGAAAAGACCCAACAGAGGGTACACGTAGCGGAAGACTTATAGTAATGCCCAGGAGCTCACACTGTGCGGTGTGGGTGTGGAATCACAAACTTCTTTACTTAATGTGCATCACATAGATGTGCAGACTCATCAATAGACAATGAACCAGCCAGATAGAGAAACCACCAAAATATATATTTCCGTCCAAAACTATGGACACAATACAAGAGAGATAGATCCAGAGTCCCACCAATGGTGTGGTCCTCTGATCTAACCACAAGGTCCTTCTCCAATCTGCTGGCTATCTCTAGACTCGAGTCCGCGTGCTCCACCTCGAGCGTTTGTAGACTTTCCGTCCAGTGTGTTCTTCTCCACCTTACTGCCTGTGAATCAGCCTAGGTGGGCAGCCCCTGCCAAGCTTTGTCTGCAGCACACAGGTCCCTGTTCCACTGCTCCAACCTGCTTGTGAATGGCTGCTCCAGAAGGTATGGTGATCACAACACCTTGCTGCCCTAGAAGACAGCCAAGGTCCCAGCCCTTAGGGAACTCAGTCTGCAGCACTCCTTCAACTCTCCTTTACCTCCAAGATGAGGCTAAAGGGAATGCCTTCAGGCTGCTCCTGTCTGCTCCACTTTCTGCTGGATGTTGGATATGAAATGAGGCCTGAGGCCTCTCCTTTTATAGGACTCAAGGCCCCCTTGAACCAACCGACCAGCCAGCCCTAAATGGGCTGACTGGCTGGTCTGTAGCAGCCCTAACCAACCGACCAGTTGGTTGGCTGGTTGGCTGCCTATCCAGCCCTATTTAGGGCCCTTTGCTGGCCCTTTGTTCCATGCAGGGTCAAGCCCCTTTGCTGCTGCTGTCCTGCCACCTGCCAGCCCTGCTTGCAGGCCATAGACCTGTCCATATACTTTGCCAGGGAGCCCGTCATGCAAGCGCCTCTGCCAGGCCCTTCTCCAGCATTGTACAGTTCCATACATTGCTGATGTCATCGCACCTTTCATAGGGTCCTGCTGCAGTCCACTGAGTGCCTCGTGCCAGGCCTGATCCAAGACACCGTGTCCCCGCCATCTTCCTGCACATGAGCTGCTCCTGATGCAGCCTTTCATCCTTGGGATACCCCACCAACCATGAATGCTCCAGATCTGTCCCAGATCCACACATCTAGGTAATCTCTCTTTGGGCACATCCTGCCCTAGGTCTCCCTCCCCCACGCTCTCCTCATTTGGGGGCTTACAGATGGGGAGGTGACCTTTCCAACATACAATGCATGTGCCCCAAATGAGAGCATCTCCAGATCCACAAATAACACCACTGATCTCTCAATCAAGCCCATGAATCTCTCAATCACACCTAATAGAACCTTCTACCACCAAACCTAGTCACACTAACCAACACACAACCCTTTTACCCCTTGGTACACCCCTTAACATCAATTTGTCCTTCATACTCCCCCACAAATTGATGACCTCAGCCCACCAGCAGTAGTACATGGGAAGCATCATGGTTTGTTCACACCTAGTAACAACACTCATGACTCCAACCCATGACCCACTCTAGTTATGGCTCTTGGTTTACAACGGGAAGATTGGACAATGACTATGTATAGAAATATCCATGGGTCTAACAGGGTAAAACCTCAAACATAAGACTAACAATAATTTAAGGGGGACATCCCAAGGCAGAGAACCCTGATTGACCACACACACAAACAACTTATAAAATATATGGGTCATCACCCTTGTCAGGATTAACTTGGGTGGTGAAAGCAGTGAGAGCTTTAAGATCCTCTGGTTCTTCTTCTTCTTCTTCTTTCTCTGCTTCTTGGACACAAGGTTTGTTGAAAATTTCTTCTTTATATAGCACTCTTTCTCAAAATGTTCAGGCTTTCCACAAAAGTTGCACATCATCTTGATAAACTATCGCCAAGATTTTATATTAATATATGAGTGTAGCTTCGATAAAAACATCCATGCCATCGTAGTGGCACATCCTCTTCTTCCTTTATGAGCATCATTATAGCTTTTTACTTTACACTAGCGAGTTTTCATACAATTTTTCAAACCTTAGCTCGTGTATGAAATTAAAAGACTTATGACAAATTGAATGAAATTCATGCTCTTCTTCCTTGATGAGAATCATTATAGCTTTTCACTTTACACTAGCGAGTTTTCATCCCGTTTTCATCCAATTTGTTAGATCTCAGTTTTTGTATGACATATAAAAGATATTTGACAAATTTAATGAAATTTAATAATGAGGTATGTTTATGCATGTTGTGGGATCAATGTCCCATCTTGTATTTTGATTATAGTAAGATGAAGGATGAATCAATGAAACATGTTTAAGATTGAACGAGATTAATTAGTTTATATTGTACATGTTGTTGATGTCACATAGACTTCGTCTCACTGAGCTAACATTGATTAGTGCACATAATATCTAAAGTAAACCTTGTACCATGAAAAATATCCATGCTAGTTGTGCATACTTAACTCTTAGAAAAGCTATTTGTAAGTTGCAAGGTTAACTCTAGTGATTATGTGTACTAGATGGTCAATATGGTATTGCACAACCCAATGGAGCAAACCCAATGAAGCAAGCATGAAAACATTAGTTTTGTTAAGAAGCTAAACTTTTATATTGGCTTCAAAATATTATATGCTTTAATAAAACTAAATGTTTGAAACATTCGCCAGGATTTGAAACTTTTATGCAAAAACATTTAAAGTTTTGCCAGGATTTACATTTTTTCCTTCAAAATTCAAAAGAAAATATCTAAAAAAGTACTTCATTCTACCAATATTGTGAAACTAAAAAATGGGATTTAAAATTTTTGCCAAGATTTCATATTAATACATAAGCATAACTTTGATAAAACATCCCTATTGAGATTGCATTAGAATGGCGATAGATGC
Source organism: Dipteris shenzhenensis (assembly GCF_047967505.1). Classification (NCBI taxonomy): domain Eukaryota; kingdom Viridiplantae; phylum Streptophyta; class Polypodiopsida; order Gleicheniales; family Dipteridaceae; genus Dipteris; species Dipteris shenzhenensis. The sequence goes on along the minus strand of NC_141623.1, from coordinate 14,638,834 downwards.
TCTATTGGCACTATACTTTATAGCTTGCCAAATTGTTTGTTTTGGCCTCAATAGTTTAAGAAACAAAGTGTGAAATTTTAAATATAAGCCTATTTTCAATGTGACCTCATGTCAAACAAAATGCATAAAAAATGAAATGTCATGATCCATTGAAGAAAGTAATTCTTACCCTATAATTCTTACTTAATAAATTATAATGAATTTCATGCTAATGAAACTCATATGAAATTCATGTCCTAACCTTTCTATTATCCATGGGACAAAATCAAATATACTTAGATTGGTTATTCTAATATAGGTACCATGTGATAGCGAAAGAGTTGATTTCTAAACTCATGCCCTAACTGGTTCTAAAATCATTTCATGTATGTAACTTATAATTTTTCATCCCGTGTGAGGAAATATAATAGGCATAATAACGAATACTCAACCATTCTACTCAAAAGTCCAGTAACAACCAAATCACCATAGCCTCTCCATCACAACACCTTTCTTACCCCACCCAATGTAAAGATTAGATAGAGCAGTAATGCCAAATGGAATCCTCAAACCTAAGACTTCATCTTCCTCTTAATGGTAAGAAAAGATTATCCATGATGAATAGATGCCCCTTCTGCTACAAAGAGCAGAAAGAGTACAAACACCACAGTGTTTCCATCATGATGCTTTCTTACCCAACCAATCCGAGGATTGATAAGATCATTGACACCACAATGGAAGCCTCGAATTGAGAATGTACAACCACTCAAATTCTTATTATTTTAATTATACTATTGAAAACTATGAAAAATCTTATCATATCATGAATCTAGATCTAGGTGCAGCAGATAATTCATGATATGCCTATTATAACTTCTAGGTTTTTTGTGATCTAAGTTTGGGTACATGAATTGTCTTAAAAGAACGTTCACCAACCACAAAACATTCAAGAATATCATATCTTTTATGACTTTACATGAATTGCATATTTGATGCAATGATGGCATTCATGAAAGATTGTATTGTAATTATATGATTTCTTGTTGATCATAAGCAAGTATATATGTTTATGCTTTAAAGTTCTGCATAAGCCTTAATCTTGAAAACTATGCAAACCCTATACTTCTAGATTTTTGTGTAATCTCAGTTTGGGTGTATAAATATTTCAAAATAAAAGGTCTACCTATCATAAAACATTCAGGCACCCACTATCTTGCACAACTTTACATGAATCACATACTTGGTTCAACAATTTGATTCATGAAAGTTCATATGTATTGACTCACAAGACTTACAACTTTTTCTTCAATTTTCAAGAGAAAATATATAGAATTGTAATACGTTCTATTGATACTATGAAACTTAAAAAACCAGCTTGATAAACTTTCACCAGAATTCTATATTAATATATAAGTACATCTTTGATAAAAACATCCCTAGAGGTGAACGGCCTCGAGGGCTACTATGATGCTTTCCAACTTGAAAAATCATGCATTTTGTCCATTGGCAGCCCACTCAATGGGATTTCTTTATGGGCTATAATGATGGTAAAGCTAAGGGTTTCCCTTCTATTTCGAGAATGTTTTTGGATTGGAATGAAATAATCTCTCATCTTAAATGACATGCTCATGATTTTCTTGATGGTGATTCCTTGTCTGCTGAAAGTTTGCATTGGTTGAAGGTTTTGTCTCATCCATGTGCCTTGCTGTAGGAGCCCACATGCTCATATTTTATTAGTTTCAAAGGGACCCAATTTGTGGGAGGTTTTCTCCATGTTGATGGTACTTTTCTTTTTTTTTCATTTAGTGGCCAAGAAGTCTATTCTAGTACATCATTATCAAACTTTGTGAAAAAATATATATCTTAGATGCTTCAATCTTCTCTTCCTATCCAAATCTTGAAATCATGTACCGCCTTTACGACTTGGCCCTTTACTGCTAGGGTTCAACCAATCATCCCTTACTATTGGCTAGCATCATGTTTGCTAGGCTATATAAAGTTTTGATGCCTCCACCTCGGATTTCAAATCGAGCAATTCAACTTTGGTCCATGAATTGTAATAGAAAGTGGTAGCGAAAAAGACTATGACAGCTTTGGAGCTACTAACTTTCTCTTCGGTAATGGGTTTTTGGTTGTGGGTGATGCTGGGAGTTATTCCATTTGGCCAACTCTTGGCACATAGACACGTTTGTCCTATTGTTTGTTGTAGATGTATGGCTCCAAGGAAATATTTGCCTCACCTCTTATGGCATTGTCCAGAGATTCATGACTTTCTTCTTGTTTTGCAATAATGTCTCCGAGCTAGATATTTCCTATTGCTTGCTTTGGCAAGCGTTTTTGGTTATTTGGAATCCACCCACAAAGGAAAGAGTTTGATATTATTTTCACTTGGGTTCATTATTGGGCACTCTGAACTCTATTGAAAGACAAAAATCATATATTCTTTAATGATCCCATTTTCTCAAAGGTCCATTTCTTATAGATTCACAATGGCAATCTTTCTATGATTGCTTCCTAGGGACTTATCATTGCAATATAAAGCTACATCGATTCCACCAAGAAAATGTGCATGTGCATGTGTATGTGTATATGTATGTGTATGTGTACGCACATGTATGTGTACATGTGTGTGTGTGCGCATGCATGCGCACACGCATGTGCATGTGTGTGTGCATGTGCGTGCATGTGTGTGTGCACACACACATGCACGTGTGTGTGTGTGCATGTGTGCACGTGCATGTGTTTGTGTGTGTATTCGTCCTATCAAACAATCTATCCTACTACATGACTAGACCAGTTTCCAATGTCCAAGTAAACCAATTGCAAACATCCGCTATTGCCCTATTAAAACACCTAGTGAGAGTAGTCCATTAGTAATCAACCTCTTAATAATGTTGTAGAGTATGCTTCGAAGTTGCCAACAACATATTTTTATGCCTTAGACTTTTCAATGCAAACCTGATGGAGAGGTATGCCAACTCACCTAGCACCATCACAACCAAATGAAAGATAGAACAATTCATTTAACCTGTGGAAGCCAGGATTCAATGCTGGCGCATAGTTGGTATTCATGTCACTCGATCTAGATTAGCATAATCAAATCTTGGCATTTTACTATTCAACAGTAATTTGAGGTGGGCAATTAAATATATGAAGAAATGCATAAAAAATGTTAGTGAACTCCAAATAATAAGTGGGAATCTCAAGTAAACCATAAATTTGGGTGTTCCAACCAAGTCCAAGGGAATTCCCAAGGTCAAAAAATCCAAATACAACCTCAATATACTTAACATACATTGGCCCAAATACTTATACCTCAAAAATAAAGGAAATAATCGAGACAAGGGATAGAAAATTTATTTTACATTGGTCAAAGTAATAGTCCAAGAAGCAACCTTAAACCATAAAGGAGATTGCCCCAGGAAGCAACCTCGAACCATAATTTAGGAGATTGCCCAGGAACATGCCAAGTGTAGCACAGTGTAAAAAATTCCCAAGTGTAAAATTTCTCAAGGGGGATCTTCCTCCATTTTCCTGCTTGAGTAATCCTAAAAAGGTATAGTTCCCTTCACCAATAGACAAGTTGGACGAGTCAATGATGAGCATAAAAAGTAAATGTACTAGTCATTTCCATCTCGGATGTAGCAAAAAATTACAAGGATGCTATGAAGCAATTCCACCAAGAAATAAAGTAGACTCAAGCCCAATATTTTATATACCTATACATAAGCTTGTGGCCCATCAATAATTAATCTAAAGTAATACAAGTGGTCTACTTTTTTTCTACTTGATCAAGTCTGAGATAGACCAATCATTATATTAATCAGTTCTACCCCACAGTGTCCTAAAGGATTTCTTCAAAAATGTCCTAAAGGATCTCTTCAGAAATGACCATGATTATTTTAAAAATGAAAAAGTCTAGTTATACTAGGGAAAGAGCTTTAAAGTAATTATTTTTACGACATAGTATCTCTCAAGCTATATCATTAATAACCAAATTGTAATCATGCATAAGCTAAACGCTTATGTCCTCATGAATCTTTTATCTTCCATAAGCCCAAAAATTCAACCAATTAAAAAGAAGATAAGACCTCCCAAGAGGCTCATGAAACTTGCATGGCAGAAAACTAAGTGGTAATAAGTCCTTAGGGAAAGGACATATAATCATGACGTAATATTACTTTCCATTCATGTTAACACCTCATGAAAAAATTAGTGCCACAAAAAAGAATCCTAGGTGCTCAATTTTTGCATTATGGGTCTCTTTTTCTAGTCCTATATATCCGTCTCTTATGAACTTAGGGAATGAAAAAAATCCCACTCTCTAAACCAATGAAGCTAATCAAGGCCCCATGAGGTTAACCTTATAAACCTATAGAATGAAGTAGCAATTGCTATGTAAGTAGAAGTAGCTAAGCGGGAGTTTAGATGAGACGGCAAGAAGTTGTCGGTAAATAGGGGGGCTATGAGAGAAAAAAATCCATTAGAATGAGGAGGGGGAAAAGGAGGGAGGGTATTTGGGGTGGGGAGGATATGACACATGGAGCCTCCCTCTACAAAGTCCCACCATCTCTATATCCTCACCTTGCTCTCGCTCTGTTGCCACCTCTCTCTTTCTCTCTCTCTCTCTCTCTCTCTCTCCAAAAGAAAGAGGCGGCAAACTGTAATCAATTTTTTCACGTATTCTAGCCGAATTTTTCAATGTCTCTTTATGTAATCGAATCAATGATTTCGACACAATTGAAGCGCAAAATTACAAACCTGATGCAAGAAATTCTGTGCAAATCTGATGCTGGAATGTAAAGATATAGAATTTTTTAATTTAGTAGACCCATTAGGTAGACAATAAGGAGCATCGACAGAGTTTTGAAGCTATCACGACGCTGCTCCATACGGCCAACAATGCTTCCCATAGAGCAACGTGCACATAAGGTTCTCAAAGTGGGTTGCAACTTAGCTTGAATTCGACAACGATTGGTTTGAACTTCGACGATTGAGAGCTCAAGTTACAGTAATCATTTCTCTCAAAACCTTCCAGAGTCTCTCAGAGTCGTGTGCCGATTGTTGTAGTCATATGTGATACTTAAGAGATTAGCTTTTATCGCGTAGCTTTCTTGGTGTAGAAATATAAAACAGAGTGAACGTGTAGATATGCGGATCGTGAACAGAGTTGATCGGTAGAACTTTGTTAAGCCATAACACCCTTTTGACACTTTTGACATTTTTGGGCCACGCATACTAGTTGGTGGAGTGTCGTAGACAGAGAAAAATGCCAAGCCCGTGAAGATGACCAGACAATCACGGTAGAATTTGATGCGACTCTGTTCACTATAGGTCATCTGCAAGAAGAATGTTTTCTTTCTCTGGAAGGGACACCCAAAAGAGTATGTTACAATGGGCAATCCTTTTTAGCTTGAATACGACGTCTTTTCTAGTGCTTGTTTTGAATGCCAAAATTTAGCTTTACATAAGATGCCTCTGTAAGCCTCAGTGCAAAAAAAGGATGTCGCTTGGACTTCTAGGCATGAAAATAAATTCAATAAACTAGCTATTGTTGTCCCAGTCAAAGGAAAGGCCAAGGTCACTCCTACTAGTAATGGTACTATCCCAATGCCTTCAACAGTTCAAGAAAAAGCTAAGGACAATTTTCCAATGAAGGTTGGCAAACTTATGGAAAAATAGTCCTCAACTAGGAGGGGCCTTCTACCTCATACTTGGACTAGTGCATCCTCTAATGGACATACCCGTACTAAGAACTCTAGCATTGGCATTACTTGGGCTGTAGTAGTGACTATGATTCATACTCTTTTCTTGGATGATGAAGTTTCCCTTTTACTACCTAGTCAATAAGATATGGTGTCACACTAGGATTGTGTCTTGGATCCTAAGGTTGACATGCAGCCTTAAATTACCTCTTTGTGTGATAGAGCCTTAAATTACCTCTTTGTGTAATAGAGCATGTATATATTTGTAGATATGTTAGCACAAATAAATTGTTTGACTTGAAGAGTATAGGGGTTAAGTGACCTACAAAAATGGAAAGTTGAATGGCTATATGAAAATAGATTGCAGCCTAATATAGTAGCCTTATAGGAGCATAATCAGCATGATTATGTAGGATGGATAGGAATTTTGTAGGCGAGTGATGAATCATTTTTTGGTGTGGTAGTTCTTGTGAACATGCCCTTCACAAGGATTTCATATTCATGTAATCAGGCATCTTTTTGTGCGATCTACATTTGTGAACACCCTTTTCATGAATTCACACTAGTAACAATGACAAATCTTGCCAGTTTGTAGAAAAACCAAGAAGCCAGCTATTTACTGCTAGTATTTTGACATCTACCAATAGTACTAGTGCATTATACATATGGTACAAGATTACTTACCATCGATAAATAGTACAATACCAATGGTAAAAGTAATACTACCTTTGGTGAAATTAGGCATGAATTCTCAACTGGTAGTACTTTTGCAGTTAATGGCTATGTTGACAATGCTTTGAAATGTGAAATGCTATGTGCTTATGTTGATATTAAATTTATCCTTTTGCTTAAATGTATGCATGGAAATTATCTTGCTTGCATCCTCTAACATCTTCACACAGCATCCACCTTCTACCTTCACATAGTACTACCTGCTAGTATTTAAATGCATATTAGAAGAGGAGCCACATCAACATGGTGAGAGAAGTAGACAAAAAAGGAAGAGACCATTGACACAAGAGGAGATTGAAGAAGAGGAGTAGCATGCCTGTGATATTTAGGAACGTTTTGTGCACATACAAAGGATTGCCATTTCTATTGTTTAATGCATGCCTAACATCATCCAGCATAACTCATAGGGGCCAAATCCTAGGGGCTCCCAATGGAAGGACATCAAAATCTTGGTGTCCAAGGAGGAAGTATTCTTCATCTAGCCAACACAAGAAGAGGGGGAGCAATTAAAAGATGAGGGAAGCCAAAGAAGATAGAGGCACTCAACATTGGGTCATTAGGATGTTGAGCAACATGGCTGATAGAAGTTCAATGATTGCAGGCATCCAAAATCTATGCTTGAGCATGTGACATTTACATTGATGTATATGGCAAGGAGCCTCACCATGGGGATGCCCTATTATATGGAAAGCAGCCTCACCATTTCTTCCTTTAGTAACAGATGTGTGATGCCTCAAACAGATGTTGACATTACACAAGAGATGCTCTCAAATGCATTGGTGGGAGCACAAGATACTATGGAAGAGCAGTTCCAAAGACTTTGTGATAAAAACAAATCTTGTTTTTAGGAGGACTAGTGATTGAAAAGCACAATGATAGATGAAGTGGCCTGTGACATTGTGACGGCTCTCCATGCATAATTGGCAAGCTTAATAGAATTGAACCCATGTCTACAACAAGAGTGCATTGGAGCATAGAGCCACAATTATAAGTGTTGTAGTCTTATGATACTAAGACAACTATCTATCGGCATCTTATGAACCAACCGTGCCCATTGGAGCCCCTTCCTGAAGTCAACAAAGATGCATTACTATGTTAAGTTTATCAGGTAATTTTTGATGCATCTACCTAGTTCTCTATTACATCTTGCATCCATAGGTAGGTTGTGAGTACTTGGCACTTTAAAACACTATTTTGAAGTTACATATATAATGGTGCATCAAGAAAACCATTTGATTGAATCAAACCCATCAAAGCAACCCATTAAACGAGCATGCAAACAATCATTAACACATACATGCTAACATTTAACCAATTGCTAACAAATAAGTTATCAAATAATCAATTCAATTACAAAAGAGTTTGATTGATTATCATGCAATGTCTTCTCTAAGGATGGATATTTGAGTTTATCTTATTTATGCCCTACAATCATCGCATTGTAGAGCATTAATATGGTAGGCTATGCTATAGTATCCTTGGAGGCAAGATGCATTTCTTTGTGGTGATTCCAACAATACTCCATAGCTGGGATATAATATGTGTGATCATACATACATGATAGCCTCCAAGCAAGTACAGTGGACTCAACAACTTCTCTAGTTGAGTCTTACTAACATTTGGAAAGAGACACGTGCTTGGTTTCCCTCCTATACATTTTTAGCATAATGAATGGCCAGCTTATTGAGACCATCTACACTGCTAGTATATGCCTAATACATACTAATATGATGCATTAAATTTTTCTATGTGGTCTAATTATGCATTCCTACATTCAAATCATGCTCCACTTTGGTTGAAGTTGTCTCTTTATGAAGTGTAAAAGGATAGGATTTTGTATAAAAGGTTTCTTATTATAAATGACAATTACTTATAGCATGAGGCACACAAACACATGGTGCATGATGTCATTTCTCCTCTTTGGGAACATTATCACATTGTTGTTGATTATGCATGGAACCCCTTTGTTTCCTATATGCAGTATGTAGTTAATGAGTATGGAAAGAACTACATGCATACTCTGAGGGAAGATGTTGCTGAGGCTAAAAGAACCTATCAAGACTTGATATGATTAGTCACTTATAAGATTTACCTCATGCTAAGGAGGATTGAATATTCTACATGTTTATATGCACATCCTAGCACATAAGAAGAAAATGCTACTTTAGTCTATGCAGGGTGATCAACCATGGGTATACATGATGTGACACTTCCTTTTGAGTCCTTCTACCATTACATTTGGTCATTAATAGCCTACTCATTGGGATTTTTTCCTAGGACACATTAATGGTAGGGTTCAAGGATGTTCTGTTGGGATAAGTATGATCAAGGCCTTGCTCTATGGTGCATGTGTGCATCTAGGGGAGTCACATCTGTGTTTGTGTGTGTTGTAAAGGCACATCAAGTGCTATGATGTGTCTAGTATGTGACCTAAGTGATGATGTAAGCCAAAGGCCCCCACATTGCAAACTCCCCCTTCATCAATATATTTTCTTATGGTGAGTTTTCTTGGGGCTCTTCGATTTGGCGAGCTCTTTGCATGCCACATATTACTTCTCTTGTTGTCAATGTCTTTCCAGATGGGAGTCTATGTCTCATCTATTTTGGCATTTCTCTAAGACTCTTTAACTTTTTATTTCTTGTAGAAAAACTTCTTTAGGCACATTTTCCTATTTCTTGCTTTGGCAAGCTATTCTTGAAATTTTGGAATTCACCTGCCTTGAAGGGGTATGATATTTTCTTTACTTGGGTTCACTAATTATGAACTATATACAGAAGTAATAAAAGCATAGGGTCATTGGTGATCCACATCTTGCCAAGTATCAATTCTTTCAAGCATCCTTACAAAAAATCCTTCCTTGATTCTTTGCATACTCAAGACCTTGATTATCCTACTTTCTTGTCATATAATGAATCTTTTGATGTTGTGGATGCATGTCACCTCCTTAGGGAATGATTTTTGTAATTTAAAAAAAAATTATACATTTCACAAAAAAGGGGTATGTGCGTACACACACATGCATGCATACATGGGTACGTGCATGCATGCATGCATGTGTGTGCACGTACATGTGCATGTGTGTGTGTGTGTGTGTGCACACACGTGTGCATGTGTGTGTGCATGTGTGTGTCCATGTTCGTGTGCATGTGCATGAGTGCATGCGTGTATGTGTGTGTGTGTGTGTGCATGAGTGCGTGTGTGCATGTGTGTGTGTGTGTGTGTGTGTGTGTGTGTGTGTGTGTGTGTGTGTGTGTGTGTGTGTGTGTGTGTGTGTGTGTGTGTGTGTGTGTGTGTGTGTGTGTGTGTGTGTCTGTGCACGTGCACATGTGCATGTGTATGTGCATACAAAGAGAAAGAAACTATGCGCATTCAATCAAAAACAAAATAGGAAAGAGTGCCTTTTCAAAAAGTGGGCATTAAACATTGCCCATTGGAAATACAAGAATCATATGAAGGGATGAGGGGAATATTATAGAAGCATTATGGGTAGAGATCCAATGCATAAATGAAGCTATCACAATAGTAGAAAACCAAAAGGTGCAATATGAATTTAACATATAAAAGTCAAGATAGCTTGTGACATATTTTGCCAAAGCATCCCTAGATTTATTTACCACCCATGCACTACATTAACCTCAGTGAACTACTACAAGAAACAGTGAGAAGCTAGTATTGTGTAGCATGTAGCAAGCCACATTATTCTTTGAGATGTAATATGGAACGATGGACAAGATCTTGTTGTGAAAGCACTACATCTAATCTTCAAGTGAATCTTGTGAAAATACTACCATCTACTATTCAAGAAAATCTTCAAGTGATTCTATGTGCACTCCACAACAATGTAGGATGAAGTCAACATGTAGTTGAAGTCCTTTTTTAATCTTGTAATGGGATTTTTTAGGGCATGATATTCTATCATGGGCAAATGGGCAGATAACATCCAATCTTTCCCAAAAGTGCCACAATAGCTAGAAATCCTTACTATATCCTAGCAACACTTGTGTGCAAGGAAGGTTAAAATGAAATTATTCATAATCTTTGAGATTGTGAACTTCTACAAGCCAAAGTTCTTTCTAAGCTACATCATCTAGTGCCACTAGGAAACCATAGGAACACAATGCAAACTTACTTTGCAAGAATGATGCAAACTAAAATGGCCAATGGTGAAACAAGAATGGGGCTTTTAGTCACCCAACAACGTTCAAAGGCATGTGAACAAGGATAATGGAAGATGGAAAAGCTCCTTGATTCTAGGATCCTTTAGCGACCCAACAAAGTGCAAAGACATCTTAATTAAAACAATGGAAGATGGGAAAACTCCTCGTTGAGCCTAGGGTCATCACCTTGCACATATTGGTTTCACCAATCAAAAATCCTATGCTTCATGTAGAAATTGCCCATGTTTCTTCATACTCTTCAACATCTAGATTTATTATCATATAAAAGTAATTTTTCTCTTTTCATAGTGGCTAATAGATCCAATGGCATTTCATTTAAGTTTGATAGTAGTCGTCCAAAGAATACTCACTTTTGCCAACAAATTAAATACATAAAATACACTATTAAGAATGAGATGGAACCAAAAGGTAGATGGGCTAAATACATTTGTAAGATGCTCAAATTTGCATTCTCTTGGGATCAAGAACATAGGATAGAACATAAAAACGTGTTATGCTCATCTATTATTGTCACTTGCTCTAAAGGAGGATCTAGGTGATTAGATCTTTCCATTCTAGTAGTGAAAGTTGAGGATACCATGAGAGTTTTTGAAGTAGAAAGACAAAAAGTATGGAGAGTTCAAATCTTAAACATACGTTATTAAAACAATTATTCTTAAAAGAGTGTAGTATTCTAGGGAAGGTATGCTATGAAGTCAAGATCAACATGTGCAAGTATTGATGATGACCCAACTAATAGCCCCATACCTACATCACTGGAATGGTTTGGCGTATATCATGATTGAGGGTTTCACATCACTTGCTCAACCATCCTCAAAATTGGGTGGGAATGTTCATTATCCTACATGGACAAATGGGAAATTTCGGCATGGACTCTATCTACAAAGCGTTTTGTCACATATGGAGGTTGCACATTGAGTGGGTGGCTGAAATACTTTAATACAAATTATTCTATGTGGAGATTGAACCCACACCACCTGACACAAAGTATTCCCTGTATCAACTCCACCAATCAAATGTTGATGTATTTATTTGGCAACTTCTCCATAAACCTTGACCATCAAATTGTGTAGACCACCCCACCTAATGGCCATCCTCCAACGATATTTCTTCCTCCATGGGTGGGTGGGTGGTCTGAACCCAACCTTATTATCCCCTGATTTTTGGTATGGTATCACGGTATCTTTCTTGGAGGATGTGAGGTTATGGTTATCCCTCCATATCTCTCCTAACCCTAGGAGGCAAGGTGCAATTGTTGGTGCATGGTAAGCTACAAGGAATTTAGTATTTTTTAGTAGAGCAAGTATGGCAGATTTACATCAAAATATTGGATGACTCTTTGACATGTTTCATCGAATTTAATCTAATATTCTATTTTGGAGTTCATTTAATTATGCATTATATTGTGGTTTTTTGGTTCTGCTATTATATGCCTTGGAAATCGACATAGTGTATTACACTGTGTGGAGACTTTGATGCCTTGGTAAGAGCAGTTGCAAACAAAAGGAAGGGTTTGAGAAAGCCTGTGGAAAACATCCCATGGGAAAAACAACTATGTAAGAGAGGCATAGTGAATTACATGACTAGAGAGAGCAAAAGTTCAACTCGATCACCGCAGTGGTAATGCCTATCCAGATCTAGAAGAAGGTAGAAAAATAGTGTGTGAGTCATCAACAAATGTAGCCTCTATAAGGAAGAAATAAAAGGGGCAATACACTACCAAGTGATCTGCAAAGGTTACAGGCTGAGAGAGCACTACGAGTAATTTTGTACTAGTAACAGCATCAGATTTAGGTGAGACAACTTCCAATTTGGGAGGAAAGGGGGGAGTCAGAGGCACTCAAGAGTAATCAAACTAATTCTTCAAATCATGCTACAATCCATGCATACAATCATAGTACAAATTAGTCATGATTATAGCAAGACATCCACTTAACCGTTGATAGAGGAGAAGCATTGCAACTTGCTACACAAATGTGACATGGAGAGCTAAGATAGAGCATGGCGTAACAAGGTAACAACACGAAAGTATCCCTATTGAGCTCTAAAAAGAAAGTCCTTGTGCAAGAATGAGCAATTGGGTAGCCTTTAGCAAAAAGGGACAACAGTATGCCAAGTTAAACACATCAACTTGAGTAAGAGGAATGATAATTAGTTTGTTGATGGGAACTAGGTAGACAGACAGAAGATTTGAGGATAGCAACAAAAGCTATTGTCTTAACTTGCAAATAGTCACTTAGAGGATTTCTTGCATATGCCATGGTATACATTATGTACATGATTGTCCTATATTCTCATCTCTCACTCATTCATTCTTCTATTATGCTACAAACTTGTCATAGCTCCCATGTATAGCACGGTTGGAGATTGTGCATGGGAGAAAATTAGAAATTTGCAGCAAATGCCTTGCCTAGTTGCAAAGACACACTATCTATGTCTTCAATGATTATGTGTTGCCATTGCTGGGGGCTTGTGTGATATTTCTTGAAGCAATGATTATGCCTTGACTGAAATTTGTGAGAATTCAAGCAATCTAGTTATTGAGAGGGTGGACGAGAATAATACCCATCATGGAAGTTTCAAGTAACAAACTTTCTTATCAATAAAGGCTTATCAGATCTTATGACTAGTGAGGTAAAAGAGCCAAAAGTAGATGAGGATAACTTTGTTGTAGAACAAGTGAAGGCATGGAATGAGCTCAAGTCATGTATTGGTTGCTTACAATTATAGACAACACATGATCAGACATATTCAGAATGCATGAGGTATGGATCTAATTTGAAAGGATGTTTGCTACAAATGATAGGCAAGGAAGACTCGACTACTTAAGAAATATCTATATAGCATGAGAAAAGAGAACACGTCAATGAATATGTCTTGAAGATAAAGGAATTTCTGAATCCCTTGCATCTATTAATTCACCATAGGATGATGATGACATCATGAGCAGTATGTTGAGTGGTCTCACAAATAAGGCATGGAAGCCTTTTACAACCTCAATGTCCATACAACAAACATGTCTAGGTTTTGATGACTTACCTCACTTATTGTCATAGAAGAAATGAGGTTCCAAGGTGCCTCATTTGGACTCAATAGTAATGCAAACCAAGCTCAAGCTTTTTTCTTAAATTTTGGAAGAGGCAAAGGTGCCTCATTTGGACTCAATATTAATGCAAACCAAGCTCAAGCTTTTTTCTCAAGTTTTGGAAGAGGCAAAGGACGATCATCCTATAAAGGCCATGGAGGCGGATGCTTTGGTAATAACTAAAAAATAGTCAAAATCTATAATTTACATAAATGTAATCATAAGGAAGAGGAAGAGGCAAAAGGAAGGGCGAGATAAAGAGGAAGAGGTGTTTCTTCCAAAGACAAAATGCAAATGGAAATGGATGCTACTATTATGGCAAAATAAGGCAATAAGAAAACTATGCAACATCTTCTAAGCAACAAGATGTAGAGCTAAGCACCCATTTGTTATGCATCATTTACTTAGTGGAGTTGTAAGAAATAAAACTTTGGGAGATGTATGATATGTTGACTTGGGTTCTTTGAACCATATGAATACTGAATGCATTGGATAAGCCAAATAAAGATGTTGAATGGTTTAAATATTTGAAGACAAGCAATATTGGATATAGGTGATGACCTATGCCACTCGATTGCACATGTTGGTTCTATGCATGATGGGAGAACAAAGTACTTATAAGATGTACTTCATGAGTGTCACAAAAAATTTGGTATCTATTGGTCAAATGGTTGAGCAAAAATTAAAGGAGAGGTTTATCCTCTAGGATGTTATGTCTAAGATTTTAATGACAAGTGTAGCATGATTGCAAACGAAACTGGAAGGGACGAATGTTACATTGGTTCTAACATGCATAGTGTGAAGGTAGCCATGTTTGTATGAGGTATAGGTTTGATTGCAAAAGCACATTGGCCACATAAATGTGCAGTGGTTAAAATCTATGTAGTCTCAAGGTATTGTGATAGGTTTTCCTATGTTTAAGGTGGATGGTATGCATAAGATATATGAAGCATGCCAATTTGGAAACAATCAAGGCATCCATTTTCATAGGACAAAAATGTTAGTGGAAGGCTATTGGATCTTATCCATCCAAATATTCAGGGGCCTATAGAAAATCCACCAATCAATGGAAGTTATGTTAGGTTCACTATGACCACACATGGAAAGGGTGGGTCTATTTCATGAAGGAGAAGAGTGAGGTATTCATGAAGATGAAGAGTGAGGTATTCACTCATTTTAGAAATGTCAAAGCTATAGTTGAGAAGGAGAAACATATGCTTATTAACTACATAAGATCAAATGGAAGGGGAGAGTATTTCTCTAATAAATTTTGTAATATCTTGAAAGGACATTGAATTCAAAGATCACATGTAGATATATCCCATAGCAAAATGGGGTTTTTGAGAGTAAAATGCCTAGAGATTGCACGTGCTATGACAAGCAAGAAGTAGATACAATTCACTTTTGGGTTGAAGTAGTACACACTATTGTTTTAAATAATGAATAGGACATCTGCTATAGTTCTGGATGGCATGAAACTTGAGAAGCTAGGCAAGGAAGTGCATTTCATTGGCTACTCACTCAAGAAAAAAGGGTACCACTATTATAACTCTGACCATAGATGCAATGAGAGTGATCAAAGATGTTTTTTTTAATGAGATGCATAGTTGGTATGCATATACAAAGAGTGTTATGGGAGACGATGAAAGTGGATACAATGTTGTCCAAAATGATATAAGTAGTAATCTTGTGTGTTTAGTGGACTTGGAGAGTCTTCCAACAATGGGTCCATGCTAGCCCCTAGTGAGGGAGATTATAGTAAATTCTAATGGTCCAAATACTTAAGTTGGAAATGCTAAAAATGTTAAAAATTTTAGTACGTGAAAAAGAAAGCAAAATATGGATGTAGGTGTCGACTTGAATGCAAGACACTATTTTTTATGGATATTGTAGTTGGTTAATGTTGTCACTATTTCTCCCAAGTGTAGGTTTTGAGGGTGTTGGTCACCTACAGTCGTGTCATTACTCGATGTAGCATATGTGTTCACAAGTATAGCATAGGTCCTCAGGTCGTATTCTGATGAGAGGTGTAGGCTAAAGTGTGGAAGGCAGTTCTCATGTGCCTGTGGATGAGAAAGAGGGCTTGATCATAATGGTTGATGGAGGCTCTCACCTCCACCAGAGTTCAAGGGTTTAGAAGAGGACTTTAGGGTTTGAAAAAGGGACAGGGTTGAGAGAGTTGTCTAGGAGTTCCAATGTTCAGAGGGGGTTGCATGGTTTAGGAGGAGTCCAAGGTTTTGGAGTGGAGAGCTAGTCTCCTTCATAGATTCAAGGGGTAAGGGTTGAGAAGGAGGAACAAGGAAGGAGGAGGAAGAGGGAGGAGGGTAGAGGAGGAGAGAGGAGGGAGGAGGAGGAGGGAAGAGGGAGGAGGAGGAGGAGGAGGAGGAGGAGGAGGAGGAGGAGGAGGGTGGAGAAGGAGGGTGGAGGAAGAGGGGGGAGGGAGGGAGGAGGATTTGAGAAGGTACAAGTAGGGATGTTGGTGGAAAGTGGAGGGAGAGCAGGTCAAATGGATTTAGCAACTTGATAGTCCTCAAGGGATGGATTGTCAAGTATAGGAAAAAATTTAGGTGTAACTAGATGATAGGAGTTAAATTCTTGGATTATGTTGTAGTGTTGAGAGGCATGGGCAGAGAGGCATGGCAAGGAATATGGGTTAGCATGGATTTCTGGAAAGGTATGGAGAATAGTACTAGAATTACGGAGGGATGTGTGAAGATCAGAATAGAGAGTGGCTAGATAGGGGAGATTAGATTGAAGGTAGACCACATATTCCTCTGGCAGATCTTTGTTGCCTCTGGAAAGGTTTTATCACTTGAATATCCATGCAAGTTGCTCTGATAGATGCTGATTTGAGTTGAAAAAACTAAAAACATTCTAAAACTACATGAATGAACAGTACCAGATTCTTGGAGCAAGGTTCTTTGAAAGAAAAATGTGATCAAACTTGTCCCTCCCAATGGTCCCAAATGTCTTCTAGGAATGATGAAGTTGATGGTTCTTGCTTCAAAATAAATTATATGCTCCCAAACATCTCAAAATCTATTTCAAGCAATATTCTATAGAAAACTATTGATAGTAAGAGTGGAAAAGACTCATTTCTCATGAAATTTCAAACAAAACAAACAAATCTTTCAATGTTCTCAAACCATGTAATTAAAAAAAACTACACAACTACACAAAATGAGAAACTAACTGTTTCTTCAAAGTTACATCATTAACAAACAAATCTCATCATAATCATTGTGTTGCATTGTTCCAAATATTATCTCCCCTGAACGTCCATACAAGCTATATATATGGACCTCAAACCTTCACAAATGGTTTGAAATTATGCACCCTTAGAGATTGTAGCAGGGGAACTGACTAGTATTGAGAGATGGGCAAAAGAAAGAATGATTTTCATGCATCAGCAACTCCAATGCCTGAAAGTCAATCTTCTTTTATCCTTTCTCAAAGAATCTCGTTCAGTAGCTCCTTTTAAACTCCAAACACCCTGCATCATTCATGGTTCACTTGAAACATTGATTGCCTTGTCTTCCTAAATGAAATGATTTCAAATCGTGGGAGAATCTCAGATGAGAGAGGAAGTGGCAAGATTTGAAGGAGAAGCACCCAAAATGGAGAAAGGAGAAGGTAGGTGGAATCTCATTCAAAAATCTTGAAACTTTTGAAAGAATGAGAGTGAAATGGGAGTGAAATGCAGCTAGAGAAGAGAAGTGATGAGATTTTGGTCTAAGAGTCCATCCCATGAGAGGGAGAATAGAGACAGAAGTTTCCCGCTCTGCAGCAAGAAATTTAAAAAGAGGGCTGGAGAAAAGAAAAGTTCAAAATGGTGCTCAGAAATGAGGGAGAAGGAATAGGAATGAGAGAGAATGAAAGGAGTGTGGTAGTTGGATGGGAACATCTGGTTTCAGGTCAAATGGTACAAGTTTGGTTGAAAAACTAGGTTTCTCAATTTGGTTATAGTTTAAAAAAGTGCTGGGAGAGTTGAGGTAGCAAGTGGGTGCTTCATTGTTTGGGCCATTGAATAAATAAATAGAGAAGTCAAGCCACTTCCAATATTCTATTTTCCTCCACCAGCCAATATTCTATTGGGTTTTATTCACCTTATTCTTCCATGTCACCAACCCAAGGGCTCCCTTACAGGGCTCTTTTTGAGTCCAATTTTTTTGTAATGAAACCCTTGGTTTGATGACGAGTCCATAGAGATGAGAGCTTACCTCACACGTGAGTGAGCTTTAAGCAATCAAATGTCACCTGCTATAGCACTACGGATCTCATGATGATTGCCATGTTGTAAGAGGTGGGCTTTCCTCACACACAAGATGGATGAGGTGATCAGGTCATTTTGAGAGGGGGATCCTACCATTGGGTGGTCTATCGAAAGGGAAGCTGCCTATTCCCATCATGGATCCAGATGTTTGGCACACATATGCATGCTCTCTCTATGACATCTCGATGTAGGTGCCACTTGATATGTCCACTTTGCCTAGGCCCACTACTTGTCACTTGTTCATTGCATAGAATGTGTGGGATGTACTCTATCAATTTCATAATAACTGGAGAGCACAGGATCATGAGGGACTATGGACTGAGAATTTCACACATGGCCAAGAGGTCCTGGTCTGGTTCTAGTGTAGATGCCATGCTATATGCCATGGTTTCCCACCTGCTTGGAGCACTACCACCATGGTACCAATACACAAAGTAGGGAACCCCATGGACACTAGGAACTACCACACTCTCATGACTAGACATACTTGGGACAAGATTTATGGATCAATATTAGAGAGAGAGATTAGTAATCACACAAAGGGTTGTGGTCAGCGGGCCCTAGGGCAGGCAAGATTTTAGAGACAACACTCCACCCTAGACCACATCCTTACCCTGAGGGCTATCATTAAGGAGGCAAGGTCGAGATGCCAGAAAGTCTATGCTTGCTTTGTGGACTTTCAGAATGCCTTCAACACTGTCCCACAATTGTGCATGATCAAGAGGGTATAGGAGATGTAGATCCTAGAGATTACTATTTGGGGTGTGATGAGCCTATAGGAGTCCACATTAGAGGGAGAGTGCATGCCCCATAAGACTTATTGGATTGGGTTGAGAGCATGATCATGGTCAAGAATTGATGCCCCCTTTCACTGAGTCTCTTTGGGCTTTACATTAATGAGATCACATCCTTATAGACCGCCTAAGAAGTGAGGGATCACTTTGGGTTGACCTAATGATACAGATACTACTATACATGGATGACATAGTCCTCATATCATCTTTAGTAGAGGGGCTACAGAGACATCTGGAACCCCTAGAGGTGTTCTGTAGAGAGAGATACTAACAACCAACCTTGGGAAGGACAAGGTTATGATCTTCAGCACCTCATGTACAATGTATAGCTTCACTTACCAAGGTCAACCAATGGAGATAGTGTAGTCCTACATGTACTTAGGGATAGTCTTCACAGGGTGAGTTTTCATGATGATCCATGTAGCCAAGGCATGACTCACACGAGGGCAGGTGCTTTGTACCAACTAGAAAGGTGGTGCTTCCAAGTGTACTTTTAGGATCCATAGACAAAGAGCTGGCTCTTCGATACCCTAGTGAGACCAACTGCCATGTATGTAGTATCTTTTTGGGGGAGCAATCTCATGATGATAGAGTGGAGGAGATTTGAGTGGCTATACA